>NW_022990255.1:0-75000 GCF_902827175.1 Gymnodraco acuticeps | reverse complement strand
AGCTCTGATAACAATGCATGTTGTTCTGCACCACGGAGCCCTGCTTGCCTCTTGTTTGAAACGTTGTCGGTGACGGCTGTGACGGAGGCCAGAGAGATGGTGTCGGGGTCGGGGCCTCCTCCCAGAAACATGCCCTGACGATCCAGGTCCTCCGTCTCCAGGATAGCGGGCTCATCTGGAGATCAGAAAGAAAGAAAATGTACTTCATTACTTTCCACCAGTCAGCATGAGAGGTTAAGAAACTGATGCATTTGTGTTTCCGTCAGAGGTGGGAAGTAGTGGATTACAAATACTTTGTTACTGTACTTAAGTACATGTTTCTGGTATCAGTACTTTACTCCACTACTTGTTTTTCGGACGACTTTTTACTTTGACTTCTTACATTTTAAACAAAAATACCTGTACTTTCTACTTCTTACATGTTGAACCCAAATACCTGTACTTTCTACTTCTTACATGTTGAACTCAAATACCTGTACTTTCTACTTCTACATGTTGAACCAAATACCTGTACTTTCTACTTCTTGCATGTTGAACCCAAATACCTGTACTTTCTACTTCTACATGTTGAACACAAATACCTGTACTTTCTACTTCTTACATGTTGAACCCAAATACCTGTACTTTCTACTTCTTACATGTTGAACCCAAATACCTGTACTTTCTACTTCTTACATGTTGAACTCAAATACCTGTACTTTCTACTTCTTACATGTTGAACCAAATACCTGTACTTTCTACTTCTTACATGTTGAACTCAAATACCTGTACTTTCTACTTCTTACATGTTGAACCAAATACCTGTACTTTCTACTTCTTACATGTTGAACTCAAATACCTGTACTTTCTACTTCTTACATGTTGAACCAAATACCTGTACTTTCTACTTCTTACATGTTGAACCAAATACCTGTACTTTCTACTTCTTACATGTTGAACCAAATACCTGTACTTTCTACTTCTTACATGTTGAACCAAATACCTGTACTTTCTACTTCTTACATGTTGAACACAAATACCTGTACTTTCTACTTCTTACATGTTGAAACAAATACCTGTACTTTCTACTTCTTACATGTTGAACTCAAATACCTGTACTTTCTACTTCTACATGTTGAACCCAAATACCTGTACTTTCTACTTCTTACATGTTGAACTACAATACCTGTACTTTCTACTTCTTAATGTTGAACTCAAATACCTGTACTTTCTACTTCTTACATGTTGAACCTCAAATACCTGTACTTTCTACTTCTTACATGTTGAACTCCAAATACCTGTACTTTCTACTTCTTACATGTTGAACACAAATACCTGTACTTTCTACTTCTTACATGTTGAACCCAAATACCTGTACTTTTCTACTTCTTACATGTTGAACACAAATACCTGTACTTTCTACTTCTTACATGTTTGAACCACAAATACCTGTACTTTCTACTTCTTACATGTTGAACACAAATACCTGTACTTTCTACTTCTTACATGTTGAACACAAATACCTGTACTTTCTACTTCTCACATGTTGAACACAAATACCTGTACTTTCTACTTTCTTACATGTTGAAACACAAATACCTGTACTTTCTACTTCTTACATGTTGAACACAAATACCTGTTACTTTCTTACTTCTTCACATGTTGAACATCAAATACCTGTACTTTCTACTTCTTACATGTTGAACTCAAATACCTGTACTTTCTACCTTCTTACATGTTGAACACAAATACCTGTACTTTCTACTTCTTACATGTTGAACCAAATACCTGTACTTTCTACTTCTTACATGTTGAACCAAATACCTGTACTTTCTACTTCTTACATGTTGAACTCAAATACCTGTACTTTCTACTTCTTACATGTTGAACCAAATACCTGTACTTTCTACTTCTTACATGTTGAACTCAAATACCTGTACTTTCTACTTCTTACATGTTGAACCAAATACCTGTACTTTCTACTTCTTACATGTTGAACTCAAATACCTGTACTTTCTACTTCTTACATGTTGAACCAAATACCTGTACTTTCTACTTCTTACATGTTGAACTCAAATACCTGTACTTTCTACTTCTTACATGTTGAACCAAATACCTGTACTTTCTACTTCTACATGTTGAACCAAATACCTGTACTTTCTACTTCTTACATGTTGAACCAAATACCTGTACTTTCTACTTTACATGTTGAACTCAAATACCTGTACTTTCTACTTCTACATGTTGAACAAATACCTGTACTTTCTACTCTTACATGTTGAACACAAATACCTGTTACTTTCTACACTTTTACCTGTTGAACACAAATACCTGTACTTTCTACTTCTCACATGTTGAACCTCAAATACCTGTACTTTCTACTTCTTACATGTTGAACTCAAATACCTGTAACTTCTACTTCTATCATTTTCCAAACAGCTGGTTCCTTTAGTCTGAATGTGTGTTTGATGCGTGATCATTCATTCTTTAGAGTCATTGCGTGCCTATTGATTTGAACACGATCCGTGTATCCATCATTTCCTGGTCTTCTCTAAAGAAGAGGGACCAATGGAAACGTTTGTCATGTTGCCGTTGTTCAGCATGGAAACATTCATTAGCTAACAATGACATTATTGTTCTATTAATATAAAGGGAGGTCAGGTACTCTTTAAAACAGCTGCTAGTTATGGGTACTTTTTACTGAAGTACATTTCAAAGTTCTTTACTTTGACTTGAGTAAAGAAGTTTAGTCAGTACTTCTACTTTTACCAGAGTATTTTTAAACACGAGTATCTGTACTTCTACTTCAGTTAAGGGTGTGTGTACTTTTGCCTTCTCTGGTGTTTCACGAAAAGATACATGTATTTTGGTTTTATAAAAGGTTGTTTTGAAGGGGTCTGTAAGCTAACAGCAGTTTGTAACATCAGCCGAGTTTTCCAGGTTATTTTATTCGACCTAATTCTCTGTCATCCATCTTTGAAACTGATACCTCCGTTTCTGTCCTCCTTGTGTCCGCGGTGCTTACTGCGCTTCATGGCTCAAAGCAGATCTTTACGTGCTCTGTGGAAGACATTGAAAGAGACGATTAGTTATTACATTCACATTACATTTGTGCTTTCATATAGAAAAACATTGGTATAGGTCAGTGTTTCTCAAACTTTTTCATACCAAGGACCACTTAACCAATAAAAAAACACTCGCGGACCACTTAACTCCACAAATATCCCAAAACACATCGTTTTTTACAAATGGCCTGAAAATGGTACAAACAAGTGGCCACATGTGTGATGAAGGTGTTTATCTGGGCTATATCATGCAATCAAAAGTTAAACTTAAGCTCGCTCCATTGCGGAGATATTCCCGCGAGAGTGCGGAAAACTTAAATTTATTTATTTATTTCAAATGTGAAATGTTACCAATATACTCACGGACCACTAGGGGGCGCTCACGGACCACCAGTGGTCCGCGGACCACACTTTGAGAAGCACTGGAGGTTGTTGGTTAAAAATCTGCAATAATAACTACTTTTAAGTAACTTTTTGTATGCATGTTGTGTCTTCTGCCTGACAGCCACAGCAGACTGAAACTCGACACCAGCGTCTTGCAGACAGAAGGAGGCCGACAACTAATTGCCATCAAAAAACAATGTCCAAGAGCAACTGGAAACTGCCTTAATTATTAAGAGCATTTCAAATATTTAGTCCTCGTTCATTCAAAACCCAAACATATGAGATATTTCGCAGTGCAACGATAGAAGGACAGTACGTCGTATGCTATCATTTTTAGATGGGTGTCGGTTTGATACCACACCCTGGATTAGCCTTCAAAAAGGGCTTTCAATTATTCAAATCAGCTGACCTTAATACATGCATTAAAGAGGATACATTTCACTCGCATTGTGAGAAATAATCCACTTAAAATGATTAATCTGTAACAATTAACCAGCAAAAAGCCCTTTCCACAGGTGTTTTCATTTTAAAAGTGTGTATTAGTTGATATCTGAAAGCTCTCCACATCAACATGTCATTAAATAATTGTCTTATTTATTCAAAACATGTTCTAGTCTCATTGCAGACTTCTAGGGCTTTGACGTTACTTAAAAATATATAGGAATTACTTATTTTTCTTTATTACATATATGAAAAGGTGTATATATAACTTACAAAGCCTCATAAAGAACTGACAGATATGTCCTACAAGTTTTCTTACAATGTTCAGTGTTTTGTGTACAGGTAAAAAAACTGAAAACTATGGAAATAATGCACCTTGTATTTTTTTTAAACATGTCCCAATGCTTGAAACCTTGTTCAAACTAAGAAGTTCGTAAAAACAATTAAATAAACGTATCTTGCAGGTGTAAGAACAACTAAAAAGGCATGTAAGGAAATACAAGTGTTGAACGTTTCTGTGTTTTTAAAATAAAGGAAACGTGCGCAATATATTTTACTAGTCTTTAGAAAGTCCCTCATCTTTCAGATATCATGCAAACACACTAAGGCTTGAATAACAAAGCTGTACCAGACACATTAGATATTTTTTAAACATGATTGCGGATAAATAAATGAAATGTTATAAATACATACCATACAAGAAAAGGCTGCTCGTCTCCTCTGACTATCTCCAGGTAAACAGCAACGTCTGAGTTTTTCCTCTGAGACAGAAGCACCAACACTACATAAACATTTTGGACTTTTACGCAGCAGCAAGGAATGAGTGTTCAAAGTAAAGTTGCACAGAAAAGAATTGGGTTGGTCCAGGTCTGAAGTTTGGCAGGAGTGATGTGATACTGCGATGAATAGTGCATGAGAGGTGAACCTGAGACTGGTAACTATAACTAGAGACCGCTGAGAGACGTCACCGTGACTACAGGCTGCCAAGAGAAAACAATATATTACATTTTACTTCTTTAAATCCTCTGTTCATATGGTTGTTCATACGCCAACAAGTAACTTTTCCATACAGGGAAAAAGGAGTTTTTGTTATTATTAGACATATAAACTGTAATTGTATAATGATTTTGCACAGTGGAGTACAAAAGCCTCATCCTAGTGATGATCGATCGCAAAGTACACGATGTTGACTTAAAAAAGGCACTTCACTGTCATCAATGTTCATATACTGAAATCAAACTGAGGGCATTATGAGAAAACTGATCAATCAGCGTTTAAGGTGCGGAAACAATTTAGGGCTTTCTGTTTTGTTTTGCGACATTTAATTGTTCGTTTGTTAAGTTTTTAATCCATTTCCAATTTCAGTTTTTTGGTTGTTTTCAAATTGAAAGTCACATTTTTGTATCCTCACATGTTAAAATAGGAATGTTCTGGTCATTGTAAGTTACTGGAAAGTATCCCAACATGTTAGTGCTTTCATACATTACATGTCACGCTTTTTATCCAAAGCTGTGACCCCCTGATCCCAACACCAACGCACAACCCACTGCGCCACACACTTGAATAAAATATGTTCTATTGTTTCAATATCTGAATTACAAAAAGCTACATATATCTAAATTGAACCAGTGGTGTAAGAGGTGATCGCAGGGGTCAATCTCATTCATGACTTTAAAATAGAAAGGACTTGAAAGGAGAGGTGACTTATTACATAATTATTTGTATATTTGTGGAAGATAAGTTAGTTTTTAGGTGCTTTTTAGAAGTATTAAAGTATCAGGCATGCTACAAAATGAAGCGAAACACACATTGTTGTATTTAAAAGAATTTCAACACATGCATCTATTCGCTCTTGAAATGTAAATTGCAATAGATAGCATAATGTATATTAAAACAATGCGTGTGC
This sequence comes from Gymnodraco acuticeps, assembly GCF_902827175.1. Taxonomy (NCBI): domain Eukaryota; kingdom Metazoa; phylum Chordata; class Actinopteri; order Perciformes; family Bathydraconidae; genus Gymnodraco; species Gymnodraco acuticeps. The sequence goes on along the minus strand of NW_022990255.1, from coordinate 69,225 downwards.
AAGTCTTCAAAATGTTATATCGCCACGCTTCAAATGATAGAATGTCATGGAAGTAAACACGATGTCAGGCCAGCCGAGTTGGAACAATGCTCTGCTTTAATCTTTAATAAGGTGCCGCTCTAACTGGGTCGACACTCTGTCTTTGGTCATGGAATCACTTCATGGTGTCAAGTCTTATTTTGCAATGCCTTTTGTTTAAAAATGCATTCAGCTTTAGAAGGCTTAAAAAGGGACCCTAATTCTGAATGCTGAAAGGCGACTCACTTGTACAAGGATCAATTAAGGAATCATGGAGTTACCCCATAAAAAAGCAGTGACTAGGGGAGTTGTTTGCAATGTTGAGGTATGCTTTAGCAGCCTATATTCATGTTCTTCTTATTGAATGCTGAAGTAAAACTCACATCTCATCAATTACACATACAGCCAGTCAGCCATACGTCAAAGTCTAAAGTTGCCGGTGTCCGATGAAACAAGGCTCTGAATTATTCAAGCGCTCCAGTCAGGCTTGCATGTGGCATCCTCATTATGTGGAGGCATCACAACAAAAGAAATATAATTAAAAGGAAAACTTATTAGAATTTTAATTAAATTGGTAAAAAGTCTTTATTTTACGCATTTTGCATTCTACGTTCAAGGATGCTTAAGAAAACGTATTAAGTCAATGTTTATCAGACAAAACATCATGCCAAGCTTTATGTATTCCTTGTCTTTACCTAGAACTGTAAAGGATGCATCTATATCCTGCACATTTACTGTAGCAGGAAGTGTTTGATACTCTAAGTGACACATGACCACCCTGTTGAGGGACTCTGCTCTTAATTACACGATGCATTTCCAGCCACCAGAAGTTGAAGAGTTTCTCCAGATTGGCCGCTGAACATGTCAGCAGTCGTGCAGAGTTACTGCTCGCCCCTGTAGTCTAATGTACTGACCTCATCTCTGATGGGTGTTGTCGTCAAATGCAACTTTAAACACTTTGAGGTAGACATCCGCCACCACCAAACCAAAGCTCTGTGGTGTAGGCTGCACGATTTGGAGAAGACAACTTATTACGATTATTTGACTAACGGTGTACTACTTACCTGTTTATTGTTTTTATTATTAATAACGCGTGCCTGCCTTTTTATTCATTATATAAGTCTACTCTTTGTACTTTAATCTGCACTGTACCTTTACCTCTGATTAAAATGGATATTGTGGTATGATAATCAATATTAGAGTAAATCATTTTTTAATCATTATTCACATTATCAGAGATAAATTTCATCAAATAATTACGGTGTGATTTTTCTAAGAGGATCTCTACCAAACAAATATGTTTTGTTAATCCTGTAGAATACAATTTGCAGGCCGAAATATCTCTGCAGCTGCACAAATATCATTAAAAAAAAATGTTTACACATATTTAGCCTTAAAGGGGACCTATCATGCACAATGCACTTTGTGATGTCTTTTATACATCAATGTGTCCCCGGTGTGTCAGGGGACTCACGCAGCGTCAGAAAATAAAACCCTCTCTCTTTTCCTCCGTACCCAAATCTCTAAAAACGGGGAACAACGGAGCTGATCCAGATTTGCGTCCGATATGACGTAATATCTGAAATGTGGACACACGGCCCAATCAGAAACGTTGCTATCAGAAACAATGCCCGACTGTTTTGGACGTAATGTGGTCGGTGTTTACATTAGCATCGCTAACACTCAGAGCTAACCTGTACTGGAGAGCATGTGTGTGAAGAAGCAGGAAGTAAAAAGGAACTCACCTTGTGGTATAACCGGCAAGAGAGAAAGCCTTTGAGCTCCAAACTGTTTCAGAGAGAATCCTTGATGATCCATGATATGGCGTTTCATCACGGCAGCATTTAGTTTAGACAGTAGCTGCCGGGTCCCGCATGAGCTCAGACCCCTGCTTTTTATTTTTTAAAGCTTTATCCCCAAATCAGCACTTTTGAAACAGGAAGTGAAATAGAGGGATATGAGGCATGGCTAGAATGATCTGTTTGGTATTTTGAGCAAAACACTTCATAGACATGTTTTTTTTTATTTGTATATATCTGAGACCTGTGCTATTGCCTAAAAATAAATATTGTGCATACTGCAATTCAAATGTTGCATCATGCCATATTGCAATTTCAATAAAATCTTGAATAATTGGGCAGCAATACACCATGGTTGACTTTTCTGGTCTGGTAAAAAAAAAACTAATATTTCAGCTTAAACACAACTTTTAATATCTATGCAATAAAACTGAGTCAGCCTATTATTTATATTTTGGATGAATATTTAGATGCCACTAATGAGTATGCATTAGCAAGCACCCAAGCCCTTAAACTGACACCTTTGACAATGTCGTCCAGGGTGAGCCACAGAACGACTTGATACTAACCCTGCAATCTTATCCCGTGTAGGTCCAGTGTCCAATGCCCTTTTTTGGCTGCAGGTAGTAGACCGGTGATCACCATCTTCTTTGTGCTCCATTGACTCTGCGGGCACACCACCTGACAGCGGTGTAGTGTTTCCTTATGACACATTTCGCTTTGATGAGGCAGTGTGGCGAGCTTCATCAGTGAAACACAGACAAAGAGCATTGTTATTTCTGGTGTCAGGTGTGTCAAGTGACCCCATGACTTTCTTAAAATGTATTATTAAAAGTCAAAATGACTGGTTTGTTTATTCTATAGCTTTTAAATGACTTCTATATAAAGAAACCCTAATATTTTATGTTCTTTGAGGCACTTGTGTAATCAACTATGTGCAGACACTGTCTCCAATTGTGAAACTGTATAGTCTAAAGAAAGACACAACACAAGCCTCCCTAAGACAGTGCTTACTTTGTTTCCAAAGTTATTTATTGAATGCATGATTAAAATAGCTAGTCAGCCTCTAGCAGTGATGTTAGTAGATTGACTCAAGTACTGTACTTAAGTAAAATGTTGAGGGACTTGTACTTTACTTAAATATTTAAATGTTATGCAACTTTGTACTTCTACCCCACTACAGTTCAGAGGTAAATGGTGTACTTGTACTCCACTACATGTATTTAATACCTTTAGTTACTTCACAGATGTAGATGAATGATGTGAAATATAATCAAGTGTTAAATCAGACTTTAGTTCCACCTGGAGTAAATCCACCAGCTACCCTGCAGTATACAAAGTCATTCAAACTAGCTGCACCTTCACCAGCTTTGAGAACACTTTCATGATCAATCATTATAAAACATATCATATATATTATTCTGAAATGGACCAATCTGCACAACGACTACTTTCACTGTCGCTACTTTCACTATATTTAGATGATAATACTTTTCTACTTCTACTTGAGTAACATTTTTAATGCAGGACTTTTACTGTAACAGAGTATTCCTACACTCTGGTACTTCTACTTTTACTCAAGTACCAGATCTGAGTACTTCTACTTTTACTCAAGTACAAGATCAGAGCACTTCTACCACCTCTGGCATTTAGCAAAACATACAGTATGTCTAAATATATCCTACCTAGATAATACTTACTGTGTATGTGTGTATGAGATAGCTGTTGTGGCCACAGTAATGAAAGGAAGCCCCACCTGGTGGTCAAAGAGGTTGATTTAAATGACAGCATGTCACCTGTTGTTCAACTCACAATGGACTCGTCTTTTTGTGTGCAAAGGTAGGCTGTGTTTAAATTCTGAGCTAAGCTAACTAGCTCTAATCGGCTACTTTGCTAGCTGTTACTGTATGGAAGCAAACAAGAGACAGAAGTATTCGAATTGTATTAGACACCGAATTTATAGCATTGAAAATAATTACTTTGAAAATCATGAATCTGAATTTGTTTTGCTCCGAATTTATCTATGTGAAATAAAAATGTAAAAATTCAAGTTAAAAAAATTCGAATGTTCAAATTCAGATCCCAAAAATTCAAGTGAAAAAAATTCGACATCAAATATTTTGGTGTTTAAAATTCGATGTCAAAAAATTCGGTGTGTAAAATTCGACGTCAAAAATTGCGATGCAGCCTCATCCGGGCTACTCAGACAGGATAAGCAATCGAGCCCTAATGCAATCAAACCGACTTCTGGCCTATCAGAGACAAGCGGCAAACCCCGGGACAGTGCGGTGAAGCCCAATGCTGCAAACTATAGGCGATGGATGCAGATGGGAGCAATTCCCGTAGACCCTATGTTAAAATGTCCAACTTAACATCAGAAAATGAACATGTTTCTAGCCTGGATCTACAAAAACATATTCTGTATATAGTTAGATTCCCCCTTCATGACAACGGGACTGCTGCTCCTAGCTCCTCTGTCTCAAGGTTAGCTCCGTGATGCTACAGCGGCTCAGCGCATGAGGAGAACACTACTTGAACTCGGCCGTGTTTGTTGTGTTGGTTCCTGGTGGACTATTCGTCCTGCAAATATAGGATTTATCTGCGGTTGAAACAGACCGTCCATGAATGCAGTTTCTTCGGTAAGTCAACCCTGCGTACTTTATGTTATGTTACTGGTGTTTTTATTAAGCTAACGTTAATGAATGTTTAGAGTTGGGTTAGCATTTGAGCAATCGTAGCTCCATCTATGCTAACGATGCTATGCGTAGCATCCAAGAGTGTAAAACATTAAGTGGGATGCTACTGTATACCAAAAGGCTTCTGTGCGAGGTTGCTAAAATAAGGTCATCCTTGTACGTTAGATAGTTAGTTTGCTATTTAGGTTACTGAATGCATTGTTAAGGTTCATTTAAATTCGCTATGCTCTACTATAGCATAAAATAGACTAGCTAACTTCAACGTATTGTTGAAGAGAGGCTTAGTGTAATTACATTACATTACATTACATTGCATTTAGCTGACGCTTTTGTCCAAAGCGACTTACAATAAGTACATTCGACCAGGAAGACACAACCTTGAAGAAAACAGAATCATATAAGTATATCAGGTTTCATAGAGCCAAACATTTCAAGTGCTACTCAACTGGCTTTAGGTAATCCAGTCCTTTATTGGTATAAAAGTGCTTCGTTAATCGTTCTAACGCTCGAAGTGGAGTCGAAAGAGATGAGTTTTCAGTTTGCGCCGGAAGATGTGCAAGCTATCTGCCGTCCTGATGTCAATGGGGAGCTCATTCCACCATCTTGGAGCCAGGATAGCAAACCCACGTGTTTTCGCCGATGGGAACTTGGGTCCCCCTCGCAGCGAGGGGCGCAACGAGTCGTTTGGCTGATGCAGAGCGTAGTGCACGCGCTGGGGTGTACGGTTTAACCATGTCCTGGATGTAGGAAGGGCCAGATCCATTCGCAGCACGGTAAGCAAGTACCAGTGTCTTGAAGTGGATTCTAGCAGTTACCGGAAGCCAGTGAAGGGAGCGGAGGAGCGGAGTGGTGTGGGAGAATTTAGGAAGGTTGAAAACCAGACGAGCCGCTGCATTCTGGATGAGCTGCAGAGGTCGGATGGCACATGCAGGTAGACCAGCCAGGAGGGAGTTGCAGTAGTCTAGGCGTGAGATGACGAGAGCCTGGACCAGAACCTGCGTTGCTTTCTGTGTCAGCTGGGGACGTATCTTCCTGATGTTGTAAAGCGTGTATCTGCAGCAGCGGGTTGTAGCAGCGATGTTTGCAGTGAAGGACAGGTTGTTATCTAGGGTCACACCCAGCTTCCTTGCAGTCTGAGTCGGGGAAACAACACAGGTGCCGATGTTGATAGTCAGGTCAAGAGTTGGACAATCTTTTCCCGGGAGGAAGAGCAGCTCAGTCTTGTCAAGGTTGAGCTTGAGGTGGTGAGCAGACATCCACTGAGAGATGTCAGCTAGACAAGCAGAGATGCGTGCAACGACCTGGGTCTCTGAGCGGGGAAAGGACAGAATTAATTGGGTGTCGTCAGCGTAGCAGTGGTAAGAAAAACCATGCGGGCTAATGACTGATCCGAGCGAGTTTGTGTACAAGGAGAAGAGGAGGGGACCAAGAACAGAGCCCTGAGGGACCCCCGTAGTTAATTGACAAGGGTCGGACTCAGACCCTCTCCAAGTCACCCTGTAGGTACGGTCTTTCAGGTATGAGGTGAGGAGGGAAAGTGCAGAGCCAGAAACTCCAAGTTTTTGGAGAGTGCGAAGGAGGATCTGATGATTCACCGTGTCGAATGCAGCAGACAGGTCCAACAGGATGATGACAGAGGAGAGGGATGCAGTTTTGGCAGTGTGCAGTTCCTCCGTGACAGCAATGAGAGCAGTTTCTGTGGAGTGACCTGCCTTGAAACCAGACTGGTGCGGATCCAGAAGGTTGTTCTGATTGAGATAACAGGAGAGTTGTTTAAAGACAGCGCGTTCAAGTGATTTAGACAGGAACGGGAGGAGAGAGACAGGCCTGTAGTTTATAACATCAGACGGGTTGAGAGTGGGTTTCTTTAGGAGAGGGTTTACTCTTGCCTCCTTGAGACTGTTTGGAAAGTGACCAGAAGTTAGAGAAGTGTTGATGAAATGGGTGAGAACGGTAGAATATCAGGAGCGATAGTCTGAAGGAGGTTTGAAGGGATAGGGTCCAGAGGACAGGTGGTAGGGCGGGCAGAGGTAATGAGGGTAAGAACCTCACTTGGAGAGAGAGGGGAAAAGGAGGTTAGTGTGTTGGTGGAAGGAAGGTCTGGTGACCCAGCGGTGAGTAAAGGTGAGTCAGAAAAAGAAGAGCGAATATCATTAACCTTTTTTTCAAAGTGGGTAACAAAGTCGCTTGACAGAAGTGAGGAGGGGGGAGGAGCTTTTGGAGGGTCCAAGAGGGTGGAGAAGATGGAAAATAGTTTTTTAGGATTGGAATAGGAAGATTGGATCTTATCTTGAAAGAAAGTGCTTTTTGCCTGAGAGATCGAAGCAGAGAAAGAGGAGAGGAGAGCTTGATAGGTTAGGAGGTCGTCACGGTGTTTGGATTTCCACCATTTCCGCTCTGCTGCCCTAAGGACGGTTCTATTAGCACGCAGTGCATCATTTAGCCAGGGAGCCGGAGGGGACTGACGAGCCTGCCGAGATGTGAGAGGACAGAGCGAGTCCAGAGTGGATGAGAGAGTAGAGAGGAGAGTTTCTGCAGCAGAGTTTGGAGGCAGTAGTTGGAACGAATCAGAGGAAGGGAGGGCTGAGAGCACCGACGAGGCAAAGGTAGAGGGAAAGAGGGAGCGAAGGTTACGGCGGACAAGTGTAGGATGGGAAGAGATTAGTTTGTTATGTTTGGAAAGGGATAGAGAGAATGAAATGAAGAAGTGATCGGATGTGTGGAGCGGGTTTACAGAGAGGTTAGAAGTAGCGCAGTTCCTTGAGAATATGAGATCAAGGACATTGCCAGCTTTATGAGTCGGTGGGGACGGAGAGAGTGAGAAAGCAAAGGCGGTTAACAGAGATGTTAGTTCGTCTATCTTCCCCATTTGGAGGTTGAAGTCTCCGAGAAGTACAGCGGGAGGGCCAGTTTCAGGGATGTGTGAGAGGAGATGATCTAATTCCTCCAAGAAGTCCCCCAAGGCGCCTGGTGGACGGTAGAGAACAACAATGGTTAACTGTATAGGATGGGTTACTGTGACGGCATGGAACTCAAAGGTGGAAGGAGTGAAGTTAGGTAGCTTGAAGAGGGAAAAGCTCCATTTGGGAGAGAGCAGGAGACCAGTGCCACCTCCTCTGCCAGTGGGTCTGGGTGTATGGGAGAAGGAATATGCAGTGGAGAGAGCTGCTGGGGTGGATGTGTTGGATGGAGTAATCCAGGTCTCAGTGAGAGCAAGGAAATCCAGAGACTGCAGGGAGGTGTAGCCAGAGATGAAGTCAGCCTTAGGAACAGCTGACTGGCAGTTCCACAGGCCACCTGAAACTAGATGATGGATCTCAGTGGAGCACGTGGGATAGACGAGAGCAGGCCGGTTATATCGATTAGGAGATACACGGGGCCAGTGATAATTGCGAGAAGACACATGAACAGGAATTGAGAAAATACACATGATTATAGCATGAGGGGCTAAACAACAAAAGTAAAAATTAAAAACGCCAACGATACTTAGCTCAATCAAAGTAGGATTTGCCTCCTCTTTGCCTCCCTCGTGACTCCCGTAGGACTCTAATGTCTTTGTCAGTCTTTGACTCCCGTAGGACTCTAATGTCTTTGTCAGTCTTAGCCTGTCTGCCGCTGAAGCTGACGCTCCAGGAAAGAGCTACCCGAAATGGACGCCTGATTGCTCAGTTCTCACAGCTGAAGTTAATTAGTTAACTATCTACAGCTGATGGGCGACAATAGACTGGCCCTGCCTATGTTAATAATGCAGGCTTGAGTGCTGAGAGCTGTAAAGCAGGTTTCGCCTGAGCAGATCTGAGATTTAAAATCTCTCAAAAGCGATTTAGCCGTTTTAGCTACAGTAACAATTATACAGAGTCGAATAAATGAAACCGAGAAGTCTAATTAAACAAGAATATAACTTACAGTGGTTGCTGCGTCAATAGGTAATGTTGTCACCGGGTCCAGATGCACACTAATTACACTAAGCCTTTAATATACATATTAAATCAACCTCACAATGAAATGTGTGTATCTTTAAAATATGAACGTCACATTTCAAGATGGTCCAGACATAACGCTCCCTTAGATATTGTAATATGGTTTGTTGAACTGGAGTTATTTATTGCAGCTAACCGCCTATCCGACGAACGACCCAAACATTGTTGTTTTTAATATTATTACCAATGCCTCTTTTAATTGTATTATCATCACACTTGAGAAACAGCCTCATCGTGGCTGTAGAACGGAACATGTAACTTAATTCCTGCATTTAAGGACGATGAATAGCGTAGTCAATGCTTTAGTGACAAGGAAATGATTTGTTTAAATATTATATATGACGTTATCTGTGACTTCAGTGGAAATTAAGCTTATCCATTTCATTGCATTTGTTAAATAGGTTTGTGTCTAACCCCTATGTGTGTGATACATATGAATATGGCATTTGAAAACACATTAATTTGACTGACTCATGAAAACCTCGTCCAAAGTAACAGTAAAATAAAAAGGACCTACACAATAATACTCAAACTGATACAGTATAAGGACTGTGATATCCAGCCATTTCTGAAGTATAACAATAAGATTATGACCTGTTTTTAAAAGAAGATAAAAAGTAGTTTGCATGTAAAGAAGTCTGTAACCCATGCATGTAACTTTACATCTGTTTGTTCAAAGTGTCCTTAAGGTGATCCAGACAGGCTGGACCAGAGGAGGAGAGACAGATCTGGACCAGAGGAGGAGAGACAGACCTGGACCAGAGGAGGAGAGACAGACCTGGACCAGAGGAGGAGAGACAGACCTGGAGTCCTAGCAGCAGAGAACTTCAGCACGGATTCCAAGGTACACCTTTTTCATGCTTTACAAAGAATGCATAAAGTAATGACTCCAATACACTGATAGACATGCCATTAAACATGACTAAATACTAGATCACCTACACATCAGTGATGTTGAGTGGACTTTCTTAGCAAAAGGTTACATTTACATTTTACCAAGCAACATCACTTTTTTGTTCAACTTTCACATTTCAATGTATTTAAGGCAAATATTATTGAACATAGTGAGAGCTGCGACCCTTTGTCTTTCAGTGAGACAACCGGACAGAGCAAGCTTCTACAGTTGCACTAAGTTTTGATAACAGTTAAATATTATTTTAATAATACATTTATTTCAATGTTGATGAATTTAGAACGGTTGATTCATAATCTGATTATCTTTGTAGTACACTGTTGGATTTAAAAAACACATTCAAATAAAAAAATAATTATATTTATGAACAAACACACCTCTTTCTTAAATAACACACTTGCTCTGCAATAATATGTTTTTTGATATTTATGTTAGGAAAGGACAGGCCTGAGAGACAGGACTGCTTCACCATGTTCTCTTTCTCTGAGGGTCCAGAAGAACATCCAAGAGGGAAAGGAAAAGCTGATGTTATGAGATTTAAGAGCAGTACAGGACATTCACTAAGAGACACTTGTATTGTAACACAAAGACCTGCACACTGAATAGTTTTGTAGTCTAACAGGAACTTCATTTGTGTTGTTTTGTGTTTTACGTTGCACCTCAGAGACAGTGTGATTATTGTCAGGCCTATAAAGTTTGGCAAAAAAAAAAAGTCAGCTGATCAAATGCATTTGCCTCACTTTGAGCTTCACATCACTTGTGCCTTGTGCCGCCGAGTTTGGAACGTCATAAATAAATGGTGCCAATCTTCAGTCAGATGTGAATGTGTAATCTAACATTTTCAGCAAGAATAACGGACAAAAGGAGTGCAAATACAATTTATTGAAATGTGAACTAAAAGTTATCAAGCATGAACCATCACCATTTTTTTTTAAATAAAAACGAAATAATATACATAAGTTACACTAAATGTTAATCTGTTAATTGACAGGCTAGGCCTGTGCAGGTGGTAACAGCTATGCCCAGCATGGGCTAAGTTCTGTAGGTGCAGCTGGTGCAGGTCCTCCTCCATCAGGTCTGGTCCTCCTCCCTCAGGCCTGCAGGGTCTTTCCCTGCGAGGAGGGAAAGACCCGCAGCCCTCTCTGGCCAAAGCAACAGACAGGACGTTCATAAAGCTGAGGTTTCCCCCAAAGTCTCTAATCATCCATCCTGTGAATATGAGAGGGGAACAAATAGTGTAATAGATGCTTTTAGGCCGCAAGGTGAACCTCGAAAAGTCCTTTAGAAAAGAAATCCCGCTCCACAGAAGTGAAACTACACAATCTTTAGTTCATAAAAAAGAACGATTCATGCTTATCCACCAAAAAAAATTTCGTCGCTAAAATTCCTGCCAATTCTTCTAGGCACGTAATTATTGGCTGAACTATTCCCTTCGAAGCGTAATAATATCTTGGTCCAAAGTCGTGCCACGGTTCATCACGTGATCGTGCTACACCAATTGGGTAGCTGCATATTGTCAACAGAAGTGAAAGATGGCGGCCGCCATGGTTTCATCGAGTAGCGGAGACGAGGAAAACGCACCAGAAAGTCTCAAAAAGTCAAAATTGTCAACACACAAACATTGTTACATGCATATTACGTCTGTGAAGCACGAAAAGGTTGATTGTTTTACCAATACAAGATGGAATACGTACAGGACAAGCTTACAACGGTCGCTCGGCTTGAAGGGAGACTCTCGGAACGTGGTGGCTGAAAACCACAAGCACTGTCTTGATTTCGAGTTCGAAGATATTCCTGAGGACGCTGGCTTCCACCACACATGCTACATAAGGTTTACCGACACAAAGGCCATGACGAAGGTGGAAAGACGGCTCGCACGTGAGGGAGATCAAGACGTTAGGGAGGACCTTGAGGTCGAGCCCATCCCATCGACGTCTCGCAGCACGTACCGAAGCCAAACAGAGAAGCTACGATCAAGGTCAGGCCTGCCAATCGCAGGCTCTGGCCCCGTCCTTCCTGCCCTGTGCATTATATGCAAGATGAAGGAGACCTGCAGTGTGATCATGAGGAATGTGACACACGGGTGTTTTTACATGCCCAACATGCTGCACAGGAGCACAAAGCTGTCATCATCAAGAGCTCGGACACTGATGTGGCAGTCATTGCTGTAAGTCTGCAGGCAGATTTGCCATGCAGCTTATATGTGTTCACAGGGACTGGCAACAGGACACGGATCATTGACATTGCCATGGTGTCATCAGCTCTCGGAACCAGTGTGTGTTCAGCCTTGATTGGAATTCACACGTTCTCTGGGTGTGACTCCACAAGCGCTTTCTATGGCAAAGGCAAAAGAAAGTCATTTGCTGTTGCATGTGAGAAAGATGACTACCTTAAGGCTTTCAGAAGTTTAGGTACTAACTTTGACTTGGAGCAATCAACATTTGCACTTCTTTGCCGGTATGTATGTCACCTGTATGATCAGCCAGCAGCCGAACATGTAAATGATGCTAGGTACAAGGCTTTCTGTATGGCATCATCGGCCTTGCCAGAATGAAGCATTCCCCCTACTCATGATGCCCTCCATCAGCACTGCAAAAGGGCAAATTACCAGGCAGCAATAATGAGGTCCTGTCTCAAAAGAGAAATGAATGCTCCATCACCTGCTGGATATGGTTGGGAAATAGAGGATGGGAACTTACACGTCACCTGGATGACAAGAAATCCTGCCCCTGACAGTGTGTTGCATGTGATACACTGCAGCTGCAAAGAGTCTGCCTGTGAGAAAGGCAGATGTTCATGCTTCTCTGCAGGACTCTGTTGCACAGACTTATGTCGTTGCTCAAATTGTGCAAATAAAAAAGAAACAGAGGAAGAGAACGATGACTGCCCTGACACTGACAGTGAGGAATAGGAATAAAAGAGCCTTCTTTCCATCTTTCTTAAGCTCTTTTCTGTTCTTTTGGTTTTAGTGCCTGGCCGACGCGCTCACACATCACTCATAGATACGTTTGTTTTTGGTACTAGAACAGAGTATAATCAGCAGGACTCTTTTAACCAGCTGAGGCAATCACAGCACCAATCAGCCGCTCCGCCCAGCCTGACACCAATCAATTATACTACATTACATGTCCTTCTACTGTTTTCTATGTCATACCTTTTATATTTGTAATAAATCTCGTTTTTATGGTTCATCAGTGTTGTTTTCATTTGTGGAGGGATGAATGAGTAAATAAATGAATCAATGGACATTGGTATAAGTAAGGCAAGGCAAGTTTATTTATATAGCACTTTTCAACACAAGGCAATTCAAAGTGTTTTACAAAAAATTAAAGACATTAAGAAAATGGCATTTAAAATCAGTCATTCAAAAGAAAAGCTAATAAAAGAAACATTAAAAGAAAAAATACATGGATAAAAGTTACAGTGCAGTCTAAGATATGAATAGTTCAATTAAAAGCAGCAACAAAAAGAAAAGTCTTCAGCCTGGAAGTACTGCATTTTATTGATCTAAATTACTTAACGTAACAAGTTAACCTTCTTCTTGGACGCAGAAATCAAGTCATGTTTATTTTAAGAGTGCATTTAACGTGTACAGGGTAACAACAGACAGACAAAAAGTCCTCAGTCTAATGGAATAATCCCAATGAACCTAGCGATGTGAACATGGCAGTCCAGGAATGATAGTTTGATAAATATGAGTTTGATATACTTTATTAATCCCCGTGGGGAAATTGTTTGTAGCTGGAGTTGGCTGATAAACGCTGCTAGTCAATGTTGATTCGATGGTCAACTCTGTTCCCAGATAGTAAAACCTCTCACAAATACCGCGTATATAACGCAAATACCTCGGACTTAGTGATGTATTAAGACATATGACAAAACATGACATAAAACAAGCATACAGCACTGTTTAGAATCCATTTGGTCTGGTTTAGCGTAACCATGGCGGCCGCCATCTTTCACTTCTGTTGACAATATGCAGCTACCCAATTGGTGTAGCACGATCACGTGACGAACCGTGGCACGACTTTGGACCAAGATATTATTACGCTTCGAAGGGACTAGTTCAGCCAATAATTACGTGCCTAGAAGAATTGGCAGGAATTTTAGCGACGATATTTTTTTTGGTGGATAAGCATGACTCGTTCTTTTTTATGAACTAAAGATTGTGTAGTTTCACTTCTGTGGAGCGGGTTGAAACGATAACAGGGTTCACCTTATGGCCTATTTGGACAATAAGAAATATAAAGTTAACTGTTGAGTTGCTCAGTGTTTTAGATTGACAGGGTTTAATAACACAAACAAAAGGAGAGAAATAAAGATTGGTCTTTCAATAAATGGTGTTGATTTTGTCTTTTGAATTGTTTGTCTGAAGTCAAGTAGCTAGAACTGTTACTTATAGTTTTAATGATACAGTCTGGTTATAATGTTTGGAGGAGGCATCACAGGTAAGAGCACCATTTGTTGTGTTCCATCCACAACAAATTCATGTGTGTGTATTTATTTATCTACTATTTCTTGAATTATTACTGTCAGTCCAAAACAAGAGATTTTGTTTTGGTAACGTTTAAAAAAAAAAACATCTTTTCCACTACACTATCTTGAATACTTTAGTTTTTACGTCACTACATTTATCTAACAGCTTTAACATTGTAAAGGTGTCACTTCGGACTAATTATGACAGCATGTCCTCCTCAGCCCTAGAGTCTCTAGAGCTCTGGTCCTACTATTTTGAGAGTTTGAACAAACCAGACCTTCATCTATTAATGTAGAAAATAGTCGGCACATTACACCATTATGAAAGTAATAATTAGTTAGCTCATTGTTCAAAATGAGCTCCAACTACAACAGTTAAGTCAACTCGTGCATCGGTAATAACAATAAATCAAATGATATAATATAATAGTATAACTTGTGTCTACTTTAACAACACTTTCCTAATTATACTAGCATACTTTTACTAAAGTAACATTAACATGTTAAAATGATGGGCTTTTGTAAGAGAGTATTTCGTATAGTGTAGCATGGTCTACTTGACTTATCTAACCGAAGTGATCGTTACGTTACTTTGCAAACCGTCACCCCCAACCAACCAACCCACACACACACACGTTGTGATTCACTTCAATTAATGATAACTACGGAGCTTGCTAACAGCAAGGCACAAGGCTACTTCACTCATTTAGCTAGCTAATGTAAGATACAAATGCTGTCGAGCCCTCACTGCTTGTAAAATAAAGAGCACAAACTGACTACTTACCCGAGCGGCGAGCCCCGCTGTTCTCCGTCATTTTTCTCCCGGGTTGTTGTGATCACATGACTGACAAAGCCGTGCTCTGATAGGCCAGAAGTCGGAGTTGCATTAGGGCTCGATTGCTTATCCTGTCTGCGTAGCCCGGATGATGCTGCATCGCAATTTTGGACATCGAATTTTATACATCGAATTTTTTGACGTCGAATTTTTGGGATCTGAATTTGAACATTCGAATTTTTTTCACTTGAATTTTTACATTTTTATTTCACATAGGTAAATTCGGAGCAAAAACATTTAGATACATGATTTTCAAAGTAATTATTTTCAATGCTATAAATTCGGTGTCTAATACAATTCAAATACTTCTGTCTCTTGTTTGCTTCCATATTACTGCCACTAATGCTAAAGTAACTTTTTCGGTTAACGCTACATGTTTAACATTATAATGCCTAAACTTGTCTGGAAGTTATGTTTACTTTTGCCAAAAGTCTTTACAAAAACGACCTATAGACTTTCAAAATTGCTGAGTTATTTCTTACCAAGATAATCTTTAAATGTATAGCTTAGCATTTAGCATAATTAGCTAGTCGTTATTAATTTCATCTGATGTATGGTGGGCTGTTTGCGTCAACGGTTACGTAGCAACACCGAAAACCTCAATTTGTTTTGCTTTTTTTCCTTGATTTGCTAACTATGACTAGCTCACTTATTTCCCTTATAGATAAGTTAAGTATTATAACTATTGGCTTTTCAAAAGTGTTTTCTTATTTCCAAACAAACCTTTTAAAAATCCTTATTTATCTGAACAAACATAAAATATAAAATGGTTAAAAAGACAAAAGTGTTTGATAATGCAATTATTATTATTATTATTATTATTATTATTATTATTATAATAATATATCACAAGTACCAGAGTGTAGGAATAAAATGTCCTGCATTCAAAATGTTCCTCAAGTAAAAGTATTATCATCAAAATATAGTTAAAGTAGCGACAGTAAAAGTAGTCATCGTGCAGATTGGTCCATTTCAGAATAATATATATGATATGTTTTATAATGATTGATCATGAAAGTGTTCTCAAAGCTGGTAAAGGTGCAGCTAGTTTGAATGACTTTGTATACTGCAGGGTAGCTGGTGGATTTACTCCAGGTGGAACTAAAGTCTGATTCAACACTTGATTATATTTCACATCATTCATCCAGATCTGTGAAGTAACTAAAGGTATTAAACACATGTAGTGGAGTAAAAGTACACCATGTACCTCTGAACTGTAGTGGAGTAGAAGTACACAGTATACAATCTACCTCAAAATTGTCCAAGTCCAGTACTTGAGTAAATGTACTTAGTTACTTCACACCACTGATATTCATGTTACAAATGTTACAACAAATCATGTGGTGGTTTCAATATGTGACTTTGTGTATATAGTATTCTTTGCAATAAGGAGAATTGTTTGATTTTAGTTATCAGTCATTTATGTATTGTTTTTACAGTCTGCATAACATCAAGTAGATACAGCCTGTCCTCCTACAAAAAACGACCATATAGGTCGATTGTTCAGCAGCTAAATACGACCCAGAGTCACGTTTTAAAGCGTAGCACCTCTAGTGGTCGTGTAAGAAACAACATGCTCCTGTCGATTGCAAACGCTCCGGAGGGTCGTTTATTCACAAATTACCCTCTGGAAAATCCTAAATTGTGGAATAGTTTGGCCATTAAAATGCTTTTTTATTAGATTTCTAGCGAGAAGTGTATATTGTACTTTTATAATCTACGTCCAGTGGATGTGTAGGATCTACAGTTTGATAGATATATGAAGATAATTTGAGGTCTCGCCAGGAGAACGTGTACTGTATATGGGGCAGCTTCCATGTAAAGTTAGCATGGGTGAAAACAGTATTTCCGGTCTCGAAGTTTTCATAATAAAACCGGAAGTATTCCCCACACTGTCAAATGATTACACAGTGATATCTCCATTACTCATCCACTAAAAAACATCAGTTTATCCTTGTTAATTACACAATATTGATTGGTTTAAATTGTGTACAATGCTTTTGTGTTTTTAACCTTCGATTCGGAGAAACAAATAGTTTTTTCGGAGTTTAGACACTACAGAGTTTCCGAAGACACTACACTACCCAGAATCCCCAGCTATCGTTTGGGACTACAACATCCGCCTTGCTTTACAAACCCCGTGATTAGCCCTCAAGCTCTGTGATTGGATGTTGGAGTGGCAGTGCGACAAGGTTACGCCGAATGTCAAACAGCTCTTTGAAATGGAATGGAACCACGCCAGACTATCCAAAACTGGACTTGGACGGGTTCAGCCCAGAACTACACATGCTGGCTATTGTGTGTTTCGCAATATGTTCTATGGCACGTCTCTACTGGGAATTGTAGTTTTATAAGACGTTTTCGTATTTCCCACAATTAGAAGTTGCCAGTATTAAACTGTATACATCCCTGGAGGTTTAGGGGATACGAAACACATTGGTGTTATCAAATTTAAAACATATAATTAATACATGGTTGAAAATTGCTTGTGCCCATAATGGGCAGCATTAATATACCCACATGACAGCTAAGGTCAGAAGAGCTTTATTTAACAGCTGGTCTTATGTCTGTGACCCCTCCTGTTGTTAATTGATAAGCCTGAAGCATGCACTTGTCAAGGTTGAGATGCACATTTAGCAAATATGGCAATAGCCATCGATCATCTTAAGATAAGATACTTTATTGATCCCAAGTTGGGAAATGTTTTTGTTACAGCAGCATGTACTACTTTGTTCTACTCCACTACAATTCAGAGGTCAACCTGGTATTTTTACTCTACTACATTTATTTTTGTTACTTTGCAGATTCTGATTAATGATGTGAAATATAAACAACCCTTAAATCAGACTTTCGTTACACCTGAGTAAAATTCAGCCTTATCAGTTTGTCTGTTTTGCACATCCTCCTGTTAATATCTTTGGACGTCCTGCACTAAACTGTTTTATTGTAGAGATCACTACAGTATCTTCTTGATATTTTCTATTCTATATTTCTATCATTGACCCCTATTTTGTATGTAGGCTACTTTTAATATTTAAATGTTTTCATAAAAATTAAACTTATTCAACAACTAAATTCAATAACGTGCTTTAACCACTAGGAGGTACGGTTTAGACCAGTGGTCTAGTTAATAAAACATAATAATATCAAACATAATATGACTATTCACTTTATTGTGAAATTAAAACAGAACGGTAAAGGAAAATACAGTTTCAGTCTCTCAATGTGAAGCTTATGCATTGTACCATAAACTTTTATAGACCTGTAACAGTCAACTGCATGAGGAGTTGGAAAGGTAGTTCAGAAAATCAGTAATATCTTTAAAAACTACAAAAAAATCCCTTTCTATCAGCTGTGCACCGTTATGGTGTAAATACAGACTATCTACTAATTGGATCAAATATAAAAGTCAGCCGAATTAGTGTTGATACTGCAAGGAGACGTATTGTGTGAAAAGAAATGGAAGATGTTGTTTAATTGTTGATATTTTATGGCCCACGTCACGTATTCAGTTTTGGCGGCATCTCTTCCAGTTTGTCAAAAGGTCTTCTGATCAGGGCTCTATAAATACATATCTACGGCAGATATGTAATATTTAATGCAGCCGAACCGTGTATTACAATGCCGTTATGTGATGACTTTCAAAGAGAAAAGCAAGAACACTCGGAATAAAGTATTATTTAAAAAAAAAAATGTTTTCCGATTTCATATCACATAAACACCATATCCCGACGTGCATTGCGGCGTGATTTTAGCCTATCAAAAACCTCTGAAAAAAGAAATGTGTCTCTCAGAATCGAAAGAGAAAACCCATTGTACACAATTTAAACCAATTAATGTCGTATAATTAACTAGGATAAACTGATGTTTTTTAGTGGATGAGTACTGCAGATATCACTGTTAAATCATTTGATCATTGGTTTTATTATGAAAACGTCGAGACCGGAAATACTGTTTTCAACCCGTAACTTTACATGGAAGCTTGCCGCATATACACGTTCTCCTGACGAAACCTCAAATCATCTTCGTAATATCTAACTATAGATCCTACATATCGACTGGACGTGGATTCTAAAAGTACAATATATACTTCTCGCTAGAAATCTAATCATAAAGCGTTTTAATGGCCAAACTATCCTACAATTTAGGATTTTACAGAGAGGGTTATTTGTGAATAAACAACCCTCTGTAATGTTTGCATTCAACTGGAGCACGAGAGGCCGACAACTTTAAAACGTAATTATAGGTCGTATTAAGCGCTTGAACAAACGACATATTTGGTCGTAATAAGGGCTTAAACAATCGACCCATTTGGTCGTGTGAGTTGGAGGACTTGTTGAGTAGATAATGACCCTTTTAGAGCTGATGGGTCAAATGTACTTTATGTAATTAGTGTTTTAATAACGACAGGAAGTTACCACATCAATTCATTTTTATAATGTGCACCAGTTTTTTAAATCTCTAATGAATGATATACAAATAATGAATTATTTGAATAAAACAGTATTTGAGAGTTCAAGAAATGTTCCATAGCTAATAATATTCATCCTGTGGTTTAATCAATTGTCACACACTGTTCCCCTGTCATGGGCTTGCACTTGTACTGTGATACAATCAGAATTAATTTAGAATTAATTGCTTTAATTTACTAATTTGGCATGTTCCTGTTATTTTTGATTCAAGTTAAGACAGGGTATTTTTATTAGAATTGACACGAGCAGCCGCTTCTAACAAACCGGCCGCTAACATTTTGTTTGGATAATTGCTTTTTTGAGTGATGCTTTGCTGAAAACAGCCCTTTTTTAAACATCACCTTGTTTTAGTCCTGTTGACTCTCTCCTGAATTGGTACCATTTGTCTTATTTCTTTTTTATTGTGGACTTGCAGATTTCAAGCAGCTCCAGGAAGTCTGTCAGCCTCTGGCACATCCACCTCTTCAACCCCATGCCACACAGAACAGATATTTTGGGATGGAATGACCAATCGGATGGCAATACCAGCTTTATTCAGTGGGAAGCAGCAGACGCCCCCTCAGGAGATGGTGGCAGCGACACAGACCGGCATTATGAACCCTTCAGATGGCATGGAAAGGAAACTCTTCAACTCAAATTCGTCTTGTTCCACCTTTGTGAAGCCCATGAGACCATGGATTCACCCGCAGGTACGGAAACTTCCTCTCTCAGCACACGTACTCACATCATACCCATATCAGGTTCGATTTCACAGCTTATTAGGGTCTGAGATCAGAGGTCAGCGTCAGCGAAGAACCTAGTGTACATTGACAACATGTAAACACACAGAAAGCAACGGGCAGAAAAGAGAAAAAGCGTCCGAAAAGGGGCGACGGTGACGTCACTGAAAATTGTGAACAATATACTAAATTATCAAATATCAAAGATTGATTTGTACTTTTGAATCCTGACCTAACTGTCTGTGTCCCGTTGTAGAACCGACCTCAGGTTTGTCCCTTGTGCTAAATATTTCCCTAACCTCAGGGGTTCATTAAAGAGCATTGCATAAAGGTTAGGTTAGGTTGTATTATATGTTTATTTTGATGAAGGCTTTCACGGTAGTTCTCTTAATATGTGTGCTCAGTATAAGACAAATTCAAATGTTATGGACATTTATTGGACAATAAAGTATCCTGAATCGTAATTTATCACCTTGAAAGATGTTTCAGTTGTAAAGTTACGGAAGAGGATTAAGGCCACAGACATTTTGTGTGAGTTCTGAAATAAATGCCAGAATTTTGACTTTAATCTCAGAACTCAAAACGAAAATCACTTTTTGTCAAGTTTTAATTGACCTAACCTTGTTCCGCATAAAGAAAATAAGATTTGGCTTTTGGTCATCAACAGTGTTAATTTTCGTCAACGAAAACTATGACAAAACATTTTCGTCAACGACCTTTTCTTCATGACTAAAACGAGACGATGACGAGCAACTATGTTGCTTTACGAATTTCAACACTTGATACTGTCACCTTGATTCCAATTTCAGAAACCTGTATTTGCCTAACATAATTGGTTTTAAAGAGAGAAAACATTTTGACTAAAAGTTGACTAAAATGTATTGATTTTTCATCGACTAAAACTGGACTAAAACGTTTTGAGTTTTCGTCGACTAAAACTATGAAGGATTAAAAAGGACTAAAATGTGACTAAAACTAATAACCATTTTCGTCTAAAGACTAAATCAAAAATAGCTGCTAAAATTAACACTGTCATTGGTCCCAAAATAAAAAGACTATACAATTGAAGGAAAAAGAAGTGTGTGAATGTGTGAGTGTAGCTGGAGGCATTTGAAGAAACACAGACTCAATCAGACAGAAATACCTCCATCTAGTGGTCCCTTCTCCTTTAATCTAACAGGGAGGAATCATGGGTTAAAAAAAAAAAGCCTTCACATTTCTGCCTCGCCTCGTGAGAACACTGCCTCCATCAGAGCGAGTTAATGCCCAAGCAATGTATGTCACTGGATTCTCATACCACCGTTCTCATTGTAATTATTCATGAGTACAAGCTCTCAGATTTGCTTGCATTTTTTAGTTGTTGTATCCCCAGGAAATGCTGCATCCTTTTGGTCACATCGATCCAGAAAGCAGGCGGTGTGGCCGGGGGAATTAAAGTGACACGGCTGTAATATGCAAAAGTAAAGCAGAGCAGATCTTTAAAGGGGGAGTAGCCTTTCTTATTGACAATATTTCAGACTTGCTTAGCCTTAAAGAGACAGGATGCATGTATAATTAGACAGGGTTATAATTTGTTTTATTTGGGTTATTAGGCACAGCAGCTGATTCAGAGGGCAGCTCTCTGCACAGAAAACTGGAGGAGCGAAGACCCGAAGGCATCTTGAAATAGAATTTCATAAGAGGAGGAGGAGGAGGAGAGAGGTGAGGAAGGAGGGGGTATTTAGAGGGAGAGCAGTGGTATGCCAGGCTCAAAAGCTAGCATGGCTGTGCAGAAGAAACACATCCCTCCATCACAAGGACCGCTTTCTACACGAACCATCGAGAGCCAGAGGAAGAGCAATGCATCTGAAAAAGCAGGAGGTGAGTCGTTTTTATTAATGCTTTCACTTAAGGAGGATTTGCATGCTCTAAACAAGCCTTCCCTTGAAGCAAAGCATGAATCATAACATCATCTGATCATATTGATGACGCATGCATAGAAAATATACAGCAGATTTTGTTTGTTCATCTGATAAATCATTCAGTATTCTGTGTTTTAGCATAAATATGAATACATCTGTTGACATTATACACGTTGCATAATCAGCATCAACCCTAAAGGGATACATGTGATTTTTCCTTTCGCCTTGTGCATTTATGAAAATGAATCTTGTGTCTTGACCCTTTTTTAGTTTCTCTGCTTGTTTGAGTCATCTCCATGAGGACCGGTCAGGTGCTTTTCGCTTTTTAATACGCAGGCGGTTTATAATGGCTCTTTCATTAGCAGCTGACCCTAAGGCCACCTAAGTTCAAGCTTCATACGTCACAACCTCTACAAATCATCTGCTGTGCTAAAAGATGCTTTAACAGATAGCAGGATATCTGAAATATCAAAGGGCTATTGAGTAGAACACAGGACAGGCCTAACGAGAAAACAGAAATTAAGAAAAAGGACAATGCTCTATTTTCGCTTTGACAGATTCTATTAGACTCATGTTACCCATTCCGGGTGTCAATAATGAAACTGAGTGAATATTATTGGTGCAAAAGTCCTTTTTATTTTATAATTTTGATAATTTGAGTCCAGTAGTGACCTCATTGTGTCTTAGAAACTGTTATATCCCATGATTTGTCAGAGAGGAGGCAGCTTTTTCCATGCATATAAGGTTAAAGAGTCCTCTCCTGCTGATGTTCAGGTGTATATCAGTATGTAGTGTCTCTACTTTAAAGAGTCCTCTCCTGTTGATGGTCAGGTGGATATCAGTATGCAGTGTCTCTACTTTAAAGAGTCCTCTCCTGCTGATGTTCAGGTGTATATCAGTATGTAGTGTCTCTACTTTAAAGAGTCCTCTACTGTTGATGGTCAGGTGGATATCAGTATGCAGTGTCTCTACTTTAAAGAGTCCCTCCTGCTGATGTTTAGGTGTATATCAGTATGTAGTGTCTCTACTTTAAAGAGTCCTCTCCTGCTGATGTTCAGGTGTATATCAGTATGTAGTGTCTCTACTTTAAAAGAGTCCTCTCCTGCTGATGTTCAGGTGTATATCAGTATGTAGTGTCTCTACTTTAAAGAGTCCTCTCCTGCTGATGTATTCAGGTGTATATCAGTATGTAGTGTCTCTACTTTAAAGAGTCCTCTCCTGCTGATGTTCAGGTGTATATCAGTATGTAGTGTCTCTACTTTAAAGAGTCCTCTCCTGCTGATGTTCAGGTGTATATCAGTATGTAGTGTCTCTACTTTAAAGAGTCCTCTCCTGCTGATGTTCAGGTGGATATCAGTATGCAGTGTCTCTACTTTAAAGAGTCCCTCCTGCTGATGTTCAGGTGTATATCAGTATGTAGTGTCTCTACTTTAAAGAGTCCTCTCCTGCTGATGTTCAGGTGTATATCAGTATGTAGTGTCTCTACTTTAAAGAGTCCTCTCCTGCTGATGTTCAGGTGTATATCAGTATGTAGTGTCTCTACTTTAAAGAGTCCTCTCCTGCTGATGTTCAGGTGTATATCAGTATGTAGTGTCTCTACTTTAAAGAGTCCTCTCCTGCTGATGTTCAGGGTGTATATCAGTATGTAGTGTCCTCTACTTTAAAGAGTCCTCTCCTGCTGATGTTCAGTGTAGTATATCAGATGTAGTGTCTCTACTTTAAAGAGTCCTCTCCTGCTGATGTTCAGGTGTATATCAGTATGTAGTGTCTCTACTTTAAAGAGTCCTCTCCTGCTGATGTTCAGGTGTATATCAATATGTATAGTCTCTACTTTAAAGAGTCCTCTCCTGCTGATGTTCAGGTGTATATCAGTAGGTAGTGTCTCTACTTTAAGAGTCCTCTCCTGCTGATGGTCAGGGTGTATATCAGATATGTAGTGTCTCTACTTTAAAGAGTCCTCCTCCTGCTGATGTTCAGGTGTATAGTCAGTATGTAGTGTCTCTACTTTAAAAGAGTCCTCTCCTGCTGATGTTCAGGTGTATATCAGTATGTAGTGTCTCTACTTTAAAGAGTCCTCTCCTGCTGATGTTCAGGTGTATATCAGTATGTAGTGTCTGCTAAACTTTAAAGAGTCCGCTCCTGCTGATGTCCAGGTGGATATCAGTTATGCAGTGTCTCTACTTTAAGAGTCCTCTCCTGCTGATGTTCAGGTGTATATCAGTATGTAGTGTCTCTACTTTAAAGAGTCCTCTCCTGCTGATGTTCAGGTGTATATCAGTATGTAGTGTCTCTACTTTAAAGAGTCCTCTCCTGCTGATGTTCAGGTGTATATCAAGTATGTAGTGTCTCTACTTTAAAGAGTCCTCTCCTGCTGATAGTTCAGGTGTATATCAATATGTAGTGTCTCTACTTTAAAGAGTCCTCTCCTGCTGATGTTCAGGTGTATATCAGTATGTAGTGTCTCTACTTTAAAGAGTCCTCTCCTGCTGTGGTTCAGGTGTATATCAGTATGTAGTGTCTCTACTTTAAAGAGTCCTCTCCTGCTGATGTTCAGGTGTATATCAGTATGTAGTGTCTCTACTTTAAAGAGTCCTCTCCTGCTGATGTTCAGGTGTATATCAGTATGTAGTGTCTCTACTTAAAGAGTCCTCTCCTGCTGATGTTCAGGTGTATATCAGTATGTAGTGTCCTCTACTTTAAAGAGTCCTCTCCTGCTGATGTTCAGGTGTATATCAGTATGTAGTGTCTCTACTTTAAAGAGTCCTCTCCTGCTGATGTTCAGGTGTATATCAGTATGTAGTGTCTCTACTTTAAAGAGTCCTCTCCTGCTGATGTTCAGGTGTATATCAGTATGTAGTGTCTCTACTTTAAAGAGTCCTCTCCTGCTGATGTTCAGGTGTATATCAGTATGTAGTGTCTCTACTTTAAAGAGTCCTCTCCTGCTGATGTTCAGGTGTATATCAGTATGTAGTGTCTCTACTTAAAGAGTCCTCTCCTGCTGATGTTCAGGTGTATATCAGTATGTAGTGTCTCTACTTTAAAGAGTCCTCTCCTGATGATAGTTAAGGTGGTATATCAGTATGTAGTGTCTCTACTTTAAAGAGTCCTCTCTGCTGATGTTCAGGTGTATATCAGTATGTAGTGTCTCTACTTTAAAGAGTCCTCTCCTGCTGATGTTCAGGTGTATATCAGTATGTAGTGTCTCTACTTTAAAGAGTCCTCTCCTGCTGATGTTCAGGTGTATATCAGTATGTAGTGTCTCTACTTTAAAGAGTCCTCTCCTGCTGATGTTCAGGTGTATATCAGTATGTAGTGTCTCTACTTTAAAGAGTCCTCTCCTGCTGATGTTCAGGTGTATATCAGTATGTAGTGTCCTCTACTTTAAAGAGTCCTCTCCTGCTGATGTTCAGGTGTATATCAGTATGTAGTGTCTCTACTTTAAAGAGTCCTCTCCTGCTGATGTTCAGGTGTATATCAGTATGTAGTGTCTCTACTTTAAAGAGTCCTCTCCTGCTGATGTAGGTATCAGTAGGTAGTGTCCTCTACTTTAAAGGTACTCTACTGCTGATGTCAGGTGTATCAGTATGTAGTGTCTCTACTTTAAAGAGTCCTCTCCTGCTGATGTTCAGGTGTATATCAGTATGTAGTGTCTCTACTTTAAAGAGTCCTCTCCTGCTGATGTTCAGGTGTATATCAGTATGTAGTGTCTCTACTTTAAAGAGTCCTCTCCTGCTGATGTTCAGGTGTATATCAGTATGTAGTGTCTCTACTTTAAAGAGTCCTCTCCTGCTGATGTTCAGGTGTATATCAGTATGTAGTGTCTCTACTTTAAAGAGTCCTCTCCTGCTGATGTTCAGGTGTATATCAGTATGTAGTGTCTCTACTTTAAAGAGTCCTCTCCTGCTGATGTTCAGGTGTATATCAGTATGTAGTGTCTCTACTTTAAAGAGTCCTCTCCTGCTGATGTTCAGGTGTATATCAGTATGTAGTGTCTCTACTTTAAAGAGTCCTCTCCTGCTGATGTTCAGGTGTATATCAGTATGTAGTGTCTCTACTTAAAGAGTCCTCTCCTGCTGATGTTCAGGTGTATATCAGTATGTAGTGTCTCTACTTTAAAGAGTCCTCTCCTGCTGATGTTCAGGTGTATATCAGTATGTAGTGTCTCTACTTTAAAGAGTCCTCTCCTGCTGATGTTCAGGTGGATATCAGTATGTAGTGTCTCTACTTTAAAGAGTCCTCTCCTGCTGATGTTCAGGTGTATATCAGTATGTAGTGTCTCTACTTTAAAGAGTCCTCTCCTGCTGATGTTCAGGTGGATATCAGTATGCAGTGTCTCTACTTTAAAGAGTCCTCTCCTGCTGATGTTCAGGTGGATATCAGTATGTAGTGTCTCTACTTTAAAGAGTCCTCTCCTGCTGATGTTCAGGTGGATATCAGTATGCAGTGTCTCTACTTTTAAAGAGTCCATCTCCTGCTGATGTTCAGGTGGTATATCAGTAGCCGTGTCTCTACTTTAAAGAGTCTCTCCTGCTGATGTTCAGGTGGATATCAGTATGCAGTGTCTCTACTTTAAAGAGTCCTCTCCTGCTGATGTTCAGGTGGATATCAGTATGCAGTGTCTCTACTTTAAAGAGTCCCTCCTGCTGATGTTCAGGTGTATATCAGTATGTAGTGTCTCTACTTTAAAGAGTCCTCTCCTGCTGATGTTCAGGTGGATATCAGTATGCAGTGTCTCTACTTTAAAGAGTCCCTCCTGCTGATGTTCAGGTGTATATCAGTATGTAGTGTCTCTACTTTAAAGAGTCCTCTTCTGCTGATGTTCAGGTGTATATCAGTATGTAGTGTCTCTACTTTAAAGAGTCCTCTCCTGCTGATGTTCAGGTGTATATCAGTATGTAGTGTCTCTACTTTAAAGAGTCCTCTCCTGCTGATGTTCAGGTGTATATCAGTATGTAGTGTCTCTACTTTAAAGAGTCCTCTCCTGCTGATGTTCAGGTGTATATCAGTATGTAGTGTCTCTACTTTAAGAGTCCTCTCCTGCTGATGTTCAGGTGTATATCAGTATGTAGTTGTCTCTACTTTAAAGAGTCCTCTCCTGCTGATGTTCAGGTTGTATATCAGTATGTAGTGTCTCTACTTTAAAGAGTCCTCTCCTGCTGATGTTCAGGTGTATATCAGTATGTAGTGTCTCTACTTTAAAGAGTCCTCTCCTGCTGATGTTCAGGTGTATATCAGTATGTAGTGTCTCTACTTTAAAGAGTCCGCTCCTGCTGATGTTCAGGTGTATCAGTATGTAGTGTCTCTACTTTAAAGAGTCCTCTCCTGCTGATGTCAGGTGTATATCATGTATGTAGTGTCTCTACTTTAAAGAGTCCTCTCCTGCTGAGTTCAGGTGTATATCAGTATGTAGTGTCTTACTGAAAGAGTCCTCTCCTGCTGATGTTCAGGTGTATATCAGTATGTAGTGTCTTTACTTTAAAGAGTCCTCTCTGCTGATGTTCAGGTGTATATCAGTGTGTAGTGTCTCTACTTGAAAGAGTCCTCTATCATGCTGATGTTCAGGTGTATATCAGTATGTAGTGTCTCTACTTTAAGAGTCCTCTCCTGCTGATGTTCAGGTGTATATCAGTATGTAGTGTCTCTACTTTAAAGAGTCCTCTCCTGCTGATGTTCAGGTGTATATCAGTATGTAGTGTCTCTACTTTAAAGAGTCCTCTCCTGCTGATGTTCAGGTGTATATCAGTATGTAGTGTCTCTACTTTAAAGAGTCCTCTCCTGCTGATGTTCAGGTGTATATCAGTATGTAGTGTCTCTACTTTAAAGAGTCCTCTCCTGCTGATGTTCAGGTGTATATCAGTATGTAGTGTCTCTACTTTAAAGAGTCCTCTCCTGCTGATGTTCAGGTGTATATCAGTATGTAGTGTCTCTACTTTAAAGAGTCCTCTCCTGCTGATGTTCAGGTGTATATCAGTATGTAGTGTCTCTACATGTCTCCGTACTTTAATGTTCAAAAAGCTCTTTATTGTTCTCATACTGCCTGTGCTGCAGCACCTCTTTTCACCCTCTGTCTGAAACCAGAGCCCAGTGTGCTCTGTTGGTTAGCTGGCCGGCTCTGTTGTGATTGGTCAACCGCTTAGAGATGTCCCGCCCCTTAGCCTATCACATACAATGTGTCGAAACGCTAGCCAATAGCATCGCGAGTGTTCCATAGTGATAAAAAAAAACTATATAAGACACTACTACAGTAAAGGGAAAACGACAAAAGCATAATAGGGCCTTCAGACCTTTATTTAAATCGAGAAATATTCATAAGGATGTTCATGAGAAACAAAGCCTTGACAGAGTTGTTTCTTTTACCGAATAACATTCTGTTTTTTCATCTCTCATTTTTAGACAATGGTGGTTATCTCAAGCCAAACTCACAGGCAAAGAAAACAGCCTGCTCCGTCAACAATGCTGCGGAAATCTGCAACACAGCATCTCCACGACCCAACACAGGTTTGATTGTCACGATTCTTATGTCATGTCACGGTTTTAGTTTTGTGTGTCTGGTAATGGGTTTTGTTTTGCTGTTCTTTTCTCCCTGTGTTTTCCTCCCTGTCGTTAGTTTCCCTGGTGTGTCTGATTGTCTGATTGTGTTCACCTGTTGCCCTTGTGTTTCTCCTTCCCTGCCCGGCTGTTTCTCATCTCGTGATTACCCCTCCCTGTATTTAGTCTCTTCCTGTGTTCGGTGTTGGTTCATTGTTCGTCTTTCATGTCTCCCTTCATGTTGGTCACAGTCACCTTTTGTTTGGATGCTACCTCGTGCTACAGTACCTGTTCATGGATTCATGTTTTTCAGCTTTTGTAAATAAAGCTCGCCTTTTGTTTCATTTTGAAACCGCTTCCTCCTCAATCTGCATTTGGGTCCTATTTTTCTCCAACCCTGACATTAATAAAGCTCTTAAATGGACCTTTTTATTAGCAGCTTTCAAGTACTTTCAGCATGACTTCCTTTTAGAAATGTTGTTTCTATTGTTTAAGTACAAATAGTAGCCTATAATGTTAAATATAAAGCCAAGGTAGAAGAAGGACTCGGATAGTTTAAATTCAAGGCTTTATTGTCATGTGCACAGCAGCCACAGTGTAGATATGGCCAGGGCCGCCCCTCCCTACAGGCCAATCACGCAGGCTGCATGGGGCCCCACCTTGTGCAGGGGGCCCCGCCCAGAGGGCCTCAGCTGCTGTGCGCAGTTCTCCGTGCACCCCCCGCGAGAGTGAGAGTGAGAGGTGACAAGGGGAGCACGTCTGTAACCCGACACCGTTGCAATGAATCGACATCTGACCACTCACGGCTTTGATACGGCCACTAGTGCAGGTGAAGAGATGTCGGTGAAAAGACAGTTTCAGTCCGGCGCAAGCAAGAGGGAAAAAAATAAAACATGAAGAAACTAGAGCATCACTCGAAGGTGGGTTATTAGTCAAATGTACAACTTGCGAATGTTGTATAAGTCAAATTGCCAATTGCCATATTAAAACATCAGCTGCAATTCAGGACATGAAGAAGGCAGTCTCTGCAGAGCATATAGGCTAATGGAGATGCAGTTATTTCCAACATTCTTTATTTACCATTCATTCAAGTATGTTATGCCTTTTATCTGCTAATGCACAGGAGGAACAGTGATAAACTGTCTAGTTGGCTTACATAACAGTTAAAGTTTACAGCTTTAAAAACATGGAGCATTTTTTCCCCTTTTATTCATTTTTATGTCAATTTGCACATTTCATGGTGACGCTCAGCCTCTCCCCTTAACTCCTAACAGTCATCATCATGTCAACCACAACACAGAGAAATCCTGATAGAAATGTGTGTGTAGTTGTTGACACATTGCTGACAGAGGGAACTACATTTGAATACAGATTTAAGAAATATCAGTTTTTGAGCATGTCATAAGCATGTTTTGTATTACAACTATATTATAATAAAATAATATAGTATTTATATTATTGAATTGATTATGATTATTATTATTAGTAGAAGTAGTTTATTTGCATTCATTATATTTTAATCTTTTTGAGGCTAGTATTTGGCAGTAAATGCAGACGTATTCACCTGTAAACGCATACTGAACGACATACATGCACATTTACCAATTACCTCACTGTATACAAAAGTAACTGTGTTGATAATAATAATAATAAACAGGAATGATATTTGCAAAGTAGCCTACTTTGTTTCCAAAACTTTTTTTTTCACTCCTGTCGGTTGGGGGGGGGCCTCATCTCACAATGTCGCTTGGGGCCCCAAATTGGCCAGGGGTGGCCCTGGATATGGCAATGAAAAACTTAAGTCACAGGCTCCTCCAACAGTGCAACATGAATATATATAGGACATAAAACAGATACAATAGTGCAAGAGAATGTTTGAGATGTGCTTTATAGAAGGGTTGGTGTGGTCGGCTCGCATGTTGCGGACAACGTTAAAAGCACACATCGAAATGTAAACAAACACAGAACTGAAACGAAAAAAAGGCAGAGTTGTGAAAGGAGCCTATGACACGGCAGCCATCATCACCGGCGCCATCTTCTCAAGTACTGTCCTTGACTAAATGTAGTACCACCGCTGCTATAAAGTCACATTTTTACTTTTTAGTTTCCAATGGACTGAATGTTGACGAGCGTCTGAAAGCGGCACGGGAGAGACGAGAGGAGCACCAGAGGTTACTGGGTACGTGTTCATGCATTGACCTCAATCTCTAGTATGATTGACACACATAACTCTGTGTAATCTATTTTTACCGGTTCACTCTGTTTCCTGCAGCCTCTCGGGAGAATGGCCGGATAGAGCGTGAGCAGCGAGCCCAACGTTATTACGAGCTGCAGATACAGGAGCGCAGGAAGAAACTGCTGGACCAGAGTCTGAAGGAGGAGAGGAAACGAGCCGCAGTCGAGGAGAAACGCAAGCAGAGGCTGAAGGAGGACAAAGTGAGTCTTTAGGTGCCCACGTTTTTGTTAAAGAGTCCTCTCCTGCTGATGTTCAGGTGTATATCAGTATGTAGTGTCTCTACTTTAAAGAGTCCTCTCCTGCTGATGTTCAAGTGTATATCAGTATGTAGTGTCTCTACTTTAAAGAGTCCTCTCCTGCTGATGTTCAGGTGTATATCAGTATTGTAGTGTCTCTACTTTAAAGAGTCCTCTCCTACTGATGTTCAGGTGTATATCAGTATGTAGTGTCTCTACTTTAAAGAGTCCTCTCCTGCTGATGTTCAGGTGTATATCAGTATGTAGTGTCTCTACTTTAAAGAGTCCTCTCCTACTGATGTTCAGGTATATATCAGTATGTAGTGTCTCTACTTTAAAGAGTCCTCTCCTACTGATGTTCAGGTGTATATCAGTATGTAGTGTCTCTACTTTAAAGAGTCCTCTCCTACTGATGTTCAGGTGTATATCAGTATGTAGTGTCTCTACTTTAAAGAGTCCTCTCCTGCTGATGTTCAGGTGTATATCAGTATGTAGTGTCTCTACTTTAAAGAGTCCTCTCCTGCTGATGTTCAGGTGTATATCAGTATGTAGTGTCTCTACTTTAAAGAGTCCTCTCCTGCTGATGTTCAGGTGTATGTAGTGTCTCTACTTTAAAGAGTCCTCTCCTGTTGATGTTCAGGTGTATATCAGTATAGTTTCTCTACTTTAAAGAGTCCTCTCCTGCTGATGTTCAGGTGTATATCAGTATGTAGTGTCTCTACTTTAAAGAGTCCTCTCCTGCTGATGTTCAGGTGTATATCAGTATGTAGTGTCCTCTACTTAAAGAGTCCTCTCCTGCTGATGTTCAGGTGTATATCAGTATGTAGTGTCTCTACTTAAAGAGTCCTCTCCTGCTGATGTTCAGGTGTATATCAGTATGTAGTGTCTCTACTTTAAAGAGTCCTCTCCTGCTGATGTTCAAGTGTATATCAGTATGTAATGTCTCTACTTTAAAGAGTCCTCTCCTGCTGATGTTCAGGTGTATATCAGTATGTAGTGTCTCTACTTTAAAGAGTCCTCTCCTGCTGATGTTCAGGTGTATATCAGTATGTAGTGTCTCTACTTTAAAGAGTCCTCTCCTACTGATGTTCAGGTGTATGTAGTGTCTCTACTTTAAAGAGTCCTCTCCTGCTGATGTTCAGGTGTATGTAGTGTCTCTACTTTAAAGAGTCCTCTCCTGCTGATGTTCAGGTGTATATCAGTATAGTGTCTCTACTTTAAAAGAGTCCTCTCCTGCTGATGTTCAGGTGTATATCAGTATGTAGTGTCTCTACTTAAAAGAGTCCTCTCCTGCTGATGTTCAGGTGTATATCAGTATGTAGTGTCTCTACTTTAAAGAGTCCTCTCCTGCTGATGTTCAGGTGTATATCAGTGTGTAGTGTCTCTACTTTAAAGAGTCCTCTCCTGCTGATGTTCAGGTGTATATCAGTATGTAGTGTCTCTACTTTAAAGAGTCCTCTCCTGCTGATGTCCATTGTTTTAAAAGGATTATCTTGGCTGCAGTGAAGCCAGCAAAAAGCACATTTTCTGATGGTTTAATAGTTGGTTGGTAGACATGGTATCAAAACCTAATGATATCGTAAACTATTCCAATCACTCCAAGACTGCTGCAGTACACTCTAAAAACATGTGTATAACAGTCTTTTGGTCCCACAGAGCTTTGAATCATTCTCAAGGGAGTTGTGCAGTGGATGTGTTTATGACAAACATCTACTTGTTTTCCATATTTAAGGAGCGATATGAATCTGCAGTGCGGAGGACAGTGGAGAAGAGCCAAAGGGCCCAGCAGAGCCAAAACTCAAGAGGAAGAAAGCCCACCAAGAACCGTGAGAACAAAACAAACATGCTTTCTACTTTCTCTCCCCTTCCCCGTAATCTTAACACCATCATTAATAGTTTCTGTGCATCATATCTTAACAATTCTTGGACGTGCCTTTTATCTTTTTTTTGTTTTTGCCGCACTTTACGCTGATCAATATGCTAGTTCCACGTCGCTTGCCTCTGACACCATGGGAGAAGAACCTGGTCATTCGCCTGCTAACGCCCACATGCTCTTATCTGGCCCGGAGCAAGAGTGCTCAGTGTCAGTCAGGAGAAGAAGGTACTCTAAAACAAGCTATAACAATAACCCTGATTTAAAGAGGACATATTATCAGAATCCGAGTCACGTTTATTGCCAGGTACGTTTACACAGACAATGAATAGAGCGGTGCAGGGATGACGTATTGACCCGGAAGGAAGCTGCGGGTTCCCTCGACAAAAATGCAACGGGATTTCTCCATAGGATTTTGGAAAATAGCTGGAAATAAGGTCTTTGGAAGAGGAACCTGTTTGATGAATGCACGTTTTGTTCAGCCGGATCATCTCCACACGTCTATCCTACTTTTATAATTTTCGATTCATAAATTGAATGGCCAGAAGCAAAATGCTAACGTTATGCTATAAAGGAACTACAGCATCGTCGCTGCTTCAACGTCACGCCAACTTCAGATCCATATTCAAAACACACAGATTCAAAATGGTACAAGTTGAAGCGTTTGTTTGACCAGTTTGCAGGAGGCAGGGACTCGCTTTCAAGCAGAACAGGGCAAACAAAGTTAGAGGAGTGTTTACGTGTTCGGCGTAATGACGTACAACGGCCTCCACAACTTCTGTAGTCCTATTCAGCCACTTGGTAACAACCATCGTTTTTCAGACACGGAAACTCTTCAGAAATCACCAGTGGGGTCACTGCTGATGGATTTAATGTCCTAGAACAAAACGTGATCCGTCTCTTCAATGTGTCTCAACCACAGACCTGATTTCCAGCTATTTTCCAAAATCCTATGGAGAGATCCCATTGGCTCTGAGACGAGGGAACAGGAAGTGGTGAAATGCTAACTCACTTCCGGGTTTTGGGACTCGTCACTGCACCGCTCTATTGGTATGGTGGTGCAAACAAACTATTCAATTCAAGGCTTTATTGTCATTTGCACATTAGCTAAAGTGTAGATATGGTAATGAAAAACGTAGGCTCCTCCAACAGTGCAACATATATACTGTATAGGACATAGAACAAATAAAACAGATAAATACAATAGAAATAGTGCAAGAAGAGTCTATATACAAGTAAACAACATTAGAAAGTAAGTTGTAAGAGAAGGTAATAAATATAACGATTGTAAAAAGGAAAACTAAGCGGTAGTGTAGGCTTTCCAGATACCTGAAAGTATGTGCACATGTAAAGAAATAGCTAATATGTCCTCTTTAATATCATGGCAATGCTAACTGTATGAAGTGCATTATGTAAGATACTCCTGCAACTAACAGCTGCTCATCTTTCCTCTCTGTTTACGTGCCGATTCACAAATCCATAACTACCATTTATGCATTGTATTTCTTCCGATGTCTCATAATTATGGCACAAATGACTGGCTCAGTTGTCCATATTTGTCGCCGTGCAGTTTCATTCCACTCCATGAATTCAACCACCAACTCCACCCCTCACAAACCCCAGCAGCTCCACCACAAGCCCTCCGTTTCCCCCAACTACAGCCAGCACAGAAGCAGCAATCTGGCAGAGGTAAGTCCAGCTATTCCTTCATTTTTTATAAAAACCAAGATTTCTAGTTTGCAAGAAGAAAAAAACTTATTTTTCTTGTTTAGATCGAAGCATCAAGCAAGAAAGACACGAAAAAGAAGAACCCAAATACTAAATCACCTGCCGTGAGCACCTGTGTAAAACCTGCCAAAGTTACACTAAGCAGAACGACTTCTCCCTCACCTGAACGGTAGGTGATGGAAAAACACATCTGCTGTACATTCATAACACAGTTACAGTAATATGTAGAATTTCATTTTTTACTGAGTGAGAAGGGTTTCAACATTACGCAAGAGGATTCTGGTCACACGTGAACATTTTCTTTCTTTTTTCAGAATTCTGAAAAAAGTAAAGAATAATCTTTTTTTAAATTATGAAAGAATAAGAACTGTAAACTTTTTTTTTTTCAAAATCAAATCAGGTTTATTAAAAAGTCAAAATTCTTAAAATAAGTCGACATTTTGAAAAATGTTGGAATTCTGAAAAATTCCCCAAAAAAAGTTGGAATTCGGAAAAAAAGTTGGAATTTGGAAAAAAGTCAAAATTCATAAAAAAGATCATCTCAGAATTTGACTTTTCTCAGAACTTTTAGATTTTAATTCTGATAAAAGTCAAAATTGTGAAAAAAAGTCAGATTTCTAATAACAGTCTAAATTCTGAAAATAACGGAGGAATCTGAAAAAGCAAAACAATTCTAAATTCTGGGAAAAGTCAGAACTCTTAAAAAAAGTCGGAGTTCTGAAAAAAAGTCGGAATTCTGAAGAAAGTCAAAATTCCGAAAATTATAAAATTAATTCAAAAAAATAATTTAAAATATAAAATCACTTTTGGTCAGATCCCAACAATCGGGTACAGGTAACTCCAGCTATTCCTCACATATTTGTTATCATATAGTGATATTGAGGGACTTTGTGGCTTCACTCACACAAAGTGACAGTAATCTGACTAAAGTAAGCGTCTTTGAGTTTTAGGAAAATTGCTATAAAAAATCAATGTATTATTATTATTTATGATTAAAGTGGGACGTGTTTTCTCTCATGCTGGATCTTAAAGGTCCTCCCGAAGGTCCATGAGCCGTCACTCCCCCCCGCTGCAGCTGGAGCTCCCGTCTGTTCCCGAGGAAGACGTTTCTGTTTCTGACAGCGAGAGCGTTTCTGTTCTCTCGCCCGGGAACTCACGGCCCGTCAGGAAAACATCTGAAGGGCAAGAGAGGGGGGGAAATCCTCCAGAGGCTCCACGTCTGAACCTGCCCGACAAAGAGACAACGAGACAAAGAAGTAAGCTACAGAAATGCTTTTATGTTCAAGTGGCATTCAATGTGTTTTAGAGTTGTAGGCGCTTTAGCCTAATACTATAGCTACAGTGGTGTTTTCACACTTGGGAATAACCTGGCTGATGCACTATGCTGTGTGGATGAGTTAGTTTGTTGCTTCAGTGATGCATCGTTAGGCTCGTTATCAGGTGCAGAATAATCAATTTATTGTCTATTGTTGTGCATAATAAAGTAGAGTGCATTTCCTTTCAGATTTAATTCATTTCCCGAACAAACAATCGATGCGATACTTACACACATGCGCTAAGACGGTCAAAAACCATATGCCCTTCTGGGGTCACACCCAATCCGGAGACAACACACACCTTAAATACCTGTGCCCTAGGTAATAGGACAACAACACACTAATGGCACGACTTGAACCCAAACATGACACTTTATTAAATGGCTCTTACAAAAGGTGATATTATTCTCTCTTCAGGTCCTCCTCAAAAGCCTCTCCCTGCAGATCCCCAGCCTCCTGAAGTCACGTGTCGACCCTCAGCCGGGACCACAGACGCCGGGCAGGCCTCTCGTCTCCTGGCTGAGAGGAGGAGAGAGGCGAGGCAACAACGAGAGAGAGAGGAGCGACAACAACGAGAGAGAGAGGAGCAGGAGCACCTGCAGAGAGAGGAGGCAGAGAGGTGAGGAATATGTCCACTAAAGAGACAGAAACACTGTAGAGTGGGGCAGGCATGATGTATTTTAGTAGGCTGACCCAGAAGTAAGCGTCGCAAGGGCTACCTCTACAAAAAGCAATGAGATTTTTCCATTTAATTTAGGAATGTTTCTTAAAATAAGCATGTTTATGATACTGACATGTTCTGTTCAGCAGGATGATCTCCACATCTTTATGATTTTTGAAGTAAAAAGCTAACGTTGGGCTATAAAGAAACTACAGCAAGGTCACATGACTTCACGTCACCACCGCTAAGCTAAAGGAGGCTAATGTTGGGCTATAAAGGAACTACAGCACGGTCACATGACTTCACGTAACCACCGCTAAGCTAAAGGTGGCTAATGTTGGGCTATAAAGGAACTACAGCACGGTCACATGACTTCACGTAACCACCGCTAAGCTAAAGGAGGCTAATGTTGGGCTATAAAGGAACTACAGCACGGTCACATGACTTCACGTAACCACGCTAAGCTAAAGGTGGCTAATGTTGGGCTATAAAGCAACTACAGCACGGTCACATGACTTCACGTCACCACCGCTAAGCTAAAGGCGGCTAGTGTTGGGCTATAAAGGAACTACAGCACGGTCACATGACTTCACGTCACCACCGCTAAGCTAAAGGTGGCTAATGTTGGGCTATAAAGGAACTACAGCACGGTCACATGACTTCACGTCACCACCGCTAAGCTAAAGGCGGCTAGTGTTGGGCTATAAAGGAACTACAGAACGGTCACATGACTTCACGTCACCACCGCTAAGCTAAAGGCGGCTAATGTTGGGCTATAAAGGAACTACAAGACGGTCACATGACTTCACGTCACCACCGCTAAGCTAAAGGCGGCTAACGTTGGGCTATAAAGGAACTACAGCACGGTCACATGACTTCACGTAACCACCGCTAAGCTAAAGGTGGCTAATGTTGGGCTATAAAGGAACTAGAGCACGGTCACATGACTTCACGTAACCACCGCTAAGCTAAAGGAGGCTAATGTTGGGCTATAAAGGAACTACAGCATGGTCACATGACTTCACGTCACCACCGCTAAGCTAAAGGAGGCTAATGTTGGGCTATAAAGGAACTACAGCACGGTCACATGACTTCACATCACCACCGCTAAGCTAAAGGAGGCTAATGTTGGGCTATAAAGGAACTACAGCACGGTCACATGACTTCACGTCACCACCGCTAAGCTAAAGGAGGCTAATGTTGGGCTATAAAGGAACTACAGCACGGTCACATGACTTCACGTCACCACAGCTAAGCTAAAGGCGGCTAATGTTGGGCATGATGTCGTTTAGCCGTCTCATTTAGACACTAGTTAGCAACCACCGTATTTAAATTCACCAGCTGGGTATTTACTGACAATTCTATGTAGTAGAACAAAACCTTGAAATCTCTTCAGCTTGTCTTAACCAAAAACACATTAAAAATTTGTTTTGAATTTGAGACGAGGGGTCCAGGAAGTCATTTCTGGGTTTTAGGACTCATTCCTGCACCACTCTATACAGAGTTTGGAATAAGGGTGCTGCTACGTATATAGTATAGACAATACACATGATATTTTACTAGTGAAATGTTGATATAATGTAAATAAAACACATGCAATACACATCTCCAATCCAATCCAATCCATTTTATTTATATAGCACATTGAAAAACAACAGAGTTGAACAAAGTGCTGTTCATCAACAACTGTATAAAAACATAGCATAAATACTAGGGCTGTCAAACGATTAAAATGAATTAATCATGATTAATCACCATTCGAACTATTTCCAAAATATGCCATTTATTTATATTGTTGTGGGAATGGAAAGATAAATGAAAGAAGGCGGATATATCCATTTAACATACAGTATCTATGTTTATTATAAAAAATGTATGCGTGTCAAAATGAAAGACAACCCACACACCTATCAATCATCAAACCGTGGGGTCTTAATTAATTACGTGTTGATTTCTATCAACGGGGGAGTACTTCAGGAAAGTCGACAGAGGGGGGGGCGGCGGCTAGTGGAGTACTTCGTGACCACAGAGTGTGAACGTTGTGATCAGCTGTTTTAGCGCAGTTCTCCAGTGAAGGGGGGGGGGGGAAGTCTCCCTCCGCAGCTGGTTGGCGTAGTTTTGGCACAATTCCGTTGTACAGACCGACGTTAACAGCAGCCCTGTCTGTGCACACGGAGACCGACTCTGTCGTCCGGTGATCTAACCGCCTTCTGGAAAAGCTTCACAAGTACGTCGGTACGCAAATGCGCTTTGTGACACAAGTGACGGTACGCATTTCAGAGAGATTACGCAAATAACCTGCGTACCAGTTATGTGCACCCCTGTACTACAGCAAAAGTATTCTCCGTCGGGACTTCCTGCAACAACACCACGCCGTTATCAAAGATGTTCTATTGAGAAGACGATCACTACGTGACAAAAGTTTTCAAAACCGTGGCTACTGAAATCAATCTTACTAACTGCTGTCTGTGCAATTTACTCCGCGAGTTGGCAGACTCGTTATTTTGCTTACTTTAACATCATTTTTCATGGTGGGGCTAAGCCATTTGTTGGTATGGGTGTAGCCTACCCCAGCCATACCCTGGCGCTGCCACTGGTGGCACGTATGGGGCGGGCCATTCTGCACATGCGTTAAATGCGTTAAATATTTTAACGCAATTAATTAAAAAAATTAATTACCGCCGTTAACGCGATAATTTTGACAGCACTAATAAATACATAAAAACAGACAGGACATGAAACAAATGTAATACACGAGACAATGAAACCAGATCAGAAGCCACCGACTGAAAAACTCCTACATGACGTAAAAACAATATCTAACATCTAACCAAAAACACTTGGGAACATGGGAACCAGAAGTGCTAAATGCTGACTGAGGTTTTAGGACTCATTAGGGATTTGACCCCTAACCCATCACAGTCCCCCTGCTTCCACTTCTACTGCTATTTATTAAATGTTGACTTTATTATTTGCCCCTTTTGTTTGTTTGTTCACCATGTAAAGCGGCCTTGGGTCCCTTGAAAGGCGCTATACAAATTGAATCTATTATTATTATTCATGCACTATTACTAGCTATTAAGATTTTAGTTTGACAATGACTTAATGAATGAACGTGCAGGCGGAGTCGTGAGGATCTGGATCTCAGGAGGGCGGAGCAGCGAGAGCGACAGCAGGCCGAGGATCAGCGTCTCGTGGAGGAGAAGAAGAGACGAGAGGAAGAGGAGCAGAAACAAGCCGAGGAAGAAAGAGCTCAGGCCATGAAGGAGGCCGTGCTGCTGCAGAAACAGGTGGGACACACAATCATTACATCGATTAAAGATCAATCAAGATTGGTTCTACTTCATGTCTCCATGCTTTAATGTTCTCATACTGCCTGTGCTGCAGCACCTCTTTTCACCCTCTGTCTGAAACCAGAGCCCAGTCTGCTCTGATTGGTTAGCTGGCCGGCTCTGTTGTGATTGGTCAACTGCTAAGAGATGTCCCGCCCAGAGGTCGCGTTAACCGAATATTTTCCGCCTATGACGGATTTTTTTTAACAATGACGGAAAAATCTGAAAGCAGTCCGTCATTTTGACGGATTAGAACAAACTCGGAACAGCGCCAAAGTTTCCCCGCAACGAGGCTCCGGTGTTATGCATGCCTGCCAAAAAGGAAATGATACCGTTTCCAAACCCAACTTTGCAAAAATCATTGAAATGTCTGTGAGTTTTGGCTTTACGCTGTGAGGGCATGCATAACACGGCGCTAACAGTTCACAAGCGTGCGCCCCGCCCCCCATTAACGGTTCACGACTGTGCTCTCCCCCCCCCCACACCCCCGTTGACAGTTCACGACCATGCTCTCCCCCCCCCCCCCCCCCCTCGGTTGACAGTTCAACCGAGTTCTCTCTCTCTCGCTCTCTCTCCCCCCCCCCGAGGCCGACGGGTAATACTGAATTTTGACGGAAATTTTACGATCCTGTCCGTCAAAATGACGGGCAGTAAAAAAGTCTAGCGCAACCTCTGGTCCCGCCCCTTAACCTATCACGTACAATGTGTTGAAGCGCTAGCCAATAGGAGCACAAGTGTTACATAGTGATGTCATTATGATCCGAAACTTTGCATGCACTAAAACCTATAAAACATACTACAGGAAAAGGGAAAACGGGGCCTCTTCAAACTAAAACATGCTCAATAAATATGTAAAATATGAA
This sequence comes from Gymnodraco acuticeps, assembly GCF_902827175.1. Classification (NCBI taxonomy): domain Eukaryota; kingdom Metazoa; phylum Chordata; class Actinopteri; order Perciformes; family Bathydraconidae; genus Gymnodraco; species Gymnodraco acuticeps. Next base: position 28,643 of record NW_022990255.1, on the reverse strand, counting down.
TTTTCTCTTGTCTTGCCATTGTATTCGATATTGTGGTACTTAGATAAGGTTTCTTATTACATTTTTTTCGTTTACAGGTTATTTGTCATTCTAACAGAAAACGTGTTTTAAAGTAACCCCCATACCTCGAAAACACCAATGTGAATGAATATATACATTTAAAAATAGATCAAGGTGGATGTCAACTTCATTTAGTTTTTATTAAAACCCATTATCTTCCCTGTTGATCCAGAGAGAGGAGGAACAAGCCGAAAAAAAGGCGAAAGCAGAGCAGTTGAAACAAGAGCGGGAAATCATCGCTCAGAAAGAGGAGGCAGCGCGGCAAGTGAGGAAAAAGGTTTGACAACATCTGATTCAAACGTAGAGATAACTAAACGACTATCTGTGCTTTAACGTGAACTATATCCACATTGAAAAAAACTGAATGGCTGCACGAATGTCCTGCCGTGACAGTGTTGGCATAAAACCTGTTTTCTTTTGCAGAGACTTGAGGAGATCATGCGGAGAACCAGAAGGAGTGACTCTCCAGATACAGTGAGTACCCCCCCCCCTCAGGGCTCTTACGCGCGTTTCCACTGCAGCGGGTAGCTCGCTTTAAGCGTGCCGAGCCGTGCGGGGCCCGTTTTTGGTTGCGTTTCCACTTGGCCTAGTTTTGGCCCGGGGCTACTTTTTCAGGAACAACCGGGCTGAGTCGGGCTGAGTATGCTAAACTAGAGAGAGAATCGCTGGCAAGGGGGCTACAACTACAACAAGATGAACATATTTGACCGTGATTTAATTGTAATACACGTTTCAAAATGATGCCGAAGTAACAACATGCTGATACCGGTTAGTAAAAAGCATGAATTAATGCTTTGACAAGTCTGCAGACAGACGGCAGGCGAAAAACCTTTTAAAATGCGTGTTTTCTAAATGGAGCTTGGCTAAGCTAACGTTATATATGCTCCGACCGTCCACACTCACAACAACGGCCTACAGACATAAATAAACCAGCGACTGTATTCACCATGACACAGGCAGTCTGTGGTTTGTACTTGTTTAACTTTTGTCTAGTTTCTGAACAGATATGAGGAGCTGTGAGCTCTGAGTGCTAACAGCTAACGGCTGATGTTGTTTTTCTGGGGCTCTCATTGAAGATGACGTCACGGCTCCGCCTACACTACGTTACTATAGTAACTGCCCCAGTTCCTAAACTGTAATGGAAGCGCAGCATTAAAGTGAGCCGGGCCTAATAAGGCCTAACCAAACCGAGCGAGTCCGAGCGAGGCCTGCAGTGGAAACGTGCCATTAGAGACACATCCAGCATTCACTAACAACCAACTCCAGTTTCTAAAAGCTTCTCTTTCACTAAACTGGTTCATCTTTTTTTAATTCTAAATATCACAATATACAATATCGATTAAGTTCCTCCACTTCAATTACCTTGGTTGCTGATTGGCTAATGGTTACACAAGACCAAACATCGTTATGACATCATAAAGTGGCCAAAAAAAGGTAAAAAAGGTTTTTATAGAAATGGATCAAAAAGAGAGAGAATCTTTGTTCCTGAAACTTTCAGAGTCTCTTTCCACAGAGGGGACACATGTTGATGTAGAAGAGACATGAAGAAGAGGGGACACATGTTGATGTAGAAGAGACATGAAGAAGAGGGGACACATGTTGATGTAGAAGAGACATGAAGAAGAGGGGATACATGTTGATGTAGAAGAGACATGAAGAAGAGGGGATACATGTTGATGTAGAAGAGACATGAAGAAGAGGGGATACATGTTGATGTAGAAGAGACATGAAGAAGAGGGGACACGTGTTGATGTAGAAGAGACATGAAGAAGAGGGGATACATGTTGATGTAGAAGAGACATGAAGAAGAGGGGACACATGTTGATGTAGAAGAGACATGAAGAAGAGGGGACACGTGTTGATGTAGAAGAGACATGAAGAAGAGGGGATACGTGTTGATGTAGAAGAGACATGAAGAAGAGGGGATACATGTTGATGTAGAAGAGACATGAAGAAGAGGGGACACATGTTGATGTAGAAGAGACATGAAGAAGAGGGGACACATGTTGATGTAGAAGAGACATGAAGAAGAGGGGACACGTGTTGATGTAGAAGAGACATGAAGAAGAGGGGATACATGTTGATGTAGAAGAGACATGAAGAAGAGGGGACACATGTTGATGTAGAAGAGACATGAAGAAGAGGGGACACATGTTGATGTAGAAGAGACATGAAGAAGAGGGGACACATGTTGATGTAGAAGAGACATGAAGAAGAGGGGACACATGTTGATGTAGAAGAGACATGAAGAAGAGGGGATACATGTTGATGTAGAAGAGACATGAAGAAGAGGGGACACATGTTGATGTAGAAGAGACATGAAGAAGAGGGGACACATGTTGATGTAGAAGAGACATGAAGAAGAGGGGACACATGTTGATGTAGAAGAGACATGGAGAAGAGGGGACACATGCTGATGTAGAAGAGACATGAAGAAGAGGGGACACATGTTGATGAAGAAGAGGGGACACATGTTGATGTAGAAGAGACATGAAGAAGAGGGGACACATGTTGAAGTAGAAGAGATATGAAGAAGAGGGGACACATGTTGATGTAGAAGAGACATGAGGAAGTGGATTTTGCATAGTAGGTGACCTTTTAAGGGTTCTTCTCTCTGATGATGAATCCTTCTGAACACAGAAATCTGTTCCTGCGAGGATTCTGCCAGATGAAGCCCATCCAAAGGAGAACACAGAGCCGATTCTCCGTGGTTCTATCGAGGCGGCTGTGAAGCTGCCGGTGGGAACCAAGAGCTCCGGCCTGAACAACGAGGAGGACGGTGTTCCCGTGGTCGCCTTCAAAGAACGACGCTCCCTCCGGACCCTCAGCGGCCTCGAGGAGATCCAGACCCACCAACGAGCAGGTGAGACAGAACTGGATATTAACACTCTGGTGATTGTCAGCCAAAAGCAGCGGTGTCAAACTCAAGGCCCATTTTATGTGGCCCGTAAGAGCTCTGAAAGAATATAATTTATACGGTTAAATGCCGCTTTACAGAAGCACGTTGCCCATAAACTATATGTCCCACAATGCATCTCATTTTGTGACATGAGCACTGCAGAGACTTGCAATTATTTGCCCTAGACTTCTGCTTTCAGACGTAGTTCATTATGAAGTTATTACCCTATTCGATAATAATCCAATGCAGAAACAATCATGTCATATAATATTATTTGATATATATTTATAGTCTTAAAGTAACAACAACCGGCCCATTGAGTGCAACCATAATGCTAATGTCGCCCACGGTGAAGTAGAGTTTGACACCCCTGGCCAAAAGCATGTAATGTCAGTTTATCCAACATACAAAGAGCCTAGGACACTTGCAGTCTGCAGGGTATTTTGACTCCATAACACTTAGTGAAGACCCCCAGGGACATGTCCAACTTGAACAAGGGTTTATTGAGAGTAAATGACAGCGTCACGGCAGATTCATTCCATCCAAATTGCATCTCAACCGGTCCGCTAACGACTTGATTCAAACAGTTGTCCATTTGTTTCAACACCATCATTAATTAGAGGATTAGGGCAACATGTGATTTCATTTTTATAAGACTTTAATCGCAGAACTAATACAAAAAGTTCACTATTGGTCAGATCGTACCAACATATTCACACGTGACCCTTATGCTCCTCCGTAGTTAACAACTCTTGTCAAATGAACGAGTACGTTTTAACCTCAAAGAGACGCAAAGTCTAAGGAGAGAAATTGCTAAACGACTAAAATAGGGACAAAACAAGACAAAAATATCAGTACGTTTTCTTCCAAGTTATTATTAATGCGAAATGTTATCTTACCAAGTCTTCGTCACACAACATTAGAGTCCTACAGGAGTCACGAGGGAGGCAAAGAGGAGGCAAATCCTACTTTGATTGAGCTAAGTATCGTTGGTGTTTTTAATTTTTACTTTTGTTGTTTAGCCCCTCATGCTATAATCATGTGTATTTTCTCCATTCCTGTTCATGTGTCTTCTCGCAATTATCACTGGCCCCGTGTATCTCCTAAACGCTATAACCGGCCTGCTCTCGTCTATCCCACATGCTCCACTGAGATCCAACATCTAGTTTCAGGTGGCCTGTGGAATTGCCAGTCAGCTGTTCCTAAGGCTGACTTCATCTCTGGCTACACCTCCCTGCAGTCTCTGGATTTCCTTGCTCTCACTGAGACCTGGATTACTCCATTCAACACATCCACCCCAGCAGCTCTCTCCACTGCATATTCCTTCTCCCATACACCCAGACCCACTGGCAGAGGAGGTGGCACTGGTCTCCTGCTCTCTCCCAAATGGAGCTTTTCCCTCTTCAAGCTACCTAACTTTACTCCTTCCACCTTTGAGTTCCATGCCGTCACAGTAACCCATCCTATACAGTTAACCATTGTTGTTCTCTACCGTCCACCAGGCGCCTTGGGGGACTTCTTGGAGGAATTAGATCATCTCCTCTCACACATCCCTGAAACTGGCCCTCCCGCTGTACTTCTCGGAGACTTCAACCTCCAGATGGGGAAGATAGACGAACTAACATCTCTGTTAACCGCCTTTGCTTTCTCACTCTCTCCGTCCCCACCGACTCATAAAGCTGGCAATGTCCTTGATCTCATATTCTCAAGGAACTGCGCTACTTCTAACCTCTCTGTAAACCCGCTCCACACATCCGATCACTTCTTCATTTCATTCTCTCTACCCCTTTCCAAACATAACAAACTAATCTCTTCCCATCCTACACTTGTCCGCCGTAACCTTCGCTCCCTCTCTCCCTCTACCTTTGCCTCGTCGGTGCTCTCAGCCCTCCCTTCCTCTGATTCGTTCAAACTACTGCCTCCAAACTCTGCTGCAGAAACTCTCCTCTCTACTCTCTCATCCACTCTGGACTCGCTCTGTCCTCTGACATCTCGGCAGGCTCGTCAGTCCCCTCCGGCTCCCTGGCTAAATGATGCACTGCGTGCTAATAGAACCGTCCTTAGGGCAGCAGAGCGGAAATGGTGGAAATCCAAACACCGTGACGACCTCCTAACCTATCAAGCTCTCCTCTCCTCTTTCTCTGCTTCGATCTCTCAGGCAAAAAGCACTTTCTTTCAAGATAAGATCCAATCTTCCTATTCCAATCCTAAAAAACTATTTTCCATCTTCTCCACCCTCTTGGACCCTCCAAAAGCTCCTCCCCCCCTCCTCACTTCTGTCAAGCGACTTTGTTACCCACTTTGAAAAAAAGGTTAATGATATTCGCTCTTCTTTTTCTGACTCACCTTTACTCACCGCTGGGTCACCAGACCTTCCTTCCACCAACACACTAACCTCCTTTTCCCCTCTCTCTCCAAGTGAGGTTCTTACCCTCATTACCTCTGCCCGCCCTACCACCTGTCCTCTGGACCCTATCCCTTCAAACCTCCTTCAGACTATCGCTCCTGATATTCTACCGTTTCTCACCCATTTCATCAACACTTCTCTAACTTCTGGTCACTTTCCAAACAGTCTCAAGGAGGCAAGAGTAAACCCTCTCCTAAAGAAACCCACTCTCAACCCGTATGATGTTATGAACTACAGGCCTGTCTCTCTCCTCCCGTTCCTGTCTAAAACACTTGAACGCGCTGTCTTTAAACAACTCTCCTGTTATCTCAATCAGAACAACCTTCTGGATCCGCACCAGTCTGGTTTCAAGGCAGGTCACTCCACAGAAACTGCTCTCATTGCTGTCACGGAGGAACTGCACACTGCCAAAACTGCATCCCTCTCCTCTGTCATCATCCTGTTGGACCTGTCTGCTGCATTCGACACGGTGAATCATCAGATCCTCCTTCGCACTCTCCAAAAACTTGGAGTTTCAGGCTCTGCACTTTCCCTCCTCACCTCATACCTGAAAGACCGTACCTACAGGGTGACTTGGAGAGGGTCTGAGTCCGACCCTTGTCAATTAACTACGGGGGTCCCTCAGGGCTCTGTTCTTGGTCCCCTCCTCTTCTCCTTGTACACAAACTCGCTCGGATCAGTCATTAGCCCGCATGGTTTTTCTTACCACTGCTACGCTGACGACACCCAATTAATTCTGTCCTTTCCTCGCTCAGAGACCCAGGTCGTCGCACGCATCTCTGCTTGTCTAGCTGACATCTCTCAGTGGATGTCTGCTCACCACCTCAAGCTCAACCTTGACAAGACTGAGCTGCTCTTCCTCCCGGGAAAAGATTGTCCAACTCTTGACCTGAACTAATCAACATCGGCACCTCAGTTGTTTCCCCGACTCAGACTGCAAGGAATCTGGGTGTGACCCTAGATAACAACCTGTCCTTCACTGCAAACATCGCTGCTACAACCCGCTGCTGCAGATACACGCTTTACAACATCAGGAAGATACGTCCCCAGCTGACTCAGAAAGCGACTCAGGTTCTGGTCCAGGCTCTCGTCATCTCACGCCTAGACTACTGCAACTCCCTCCTGGCTGGTCTACCTGCATGTGCCATCCGACCTCTGCAGCTCATCCAGAATGCAGCGGCTCGTCTGGTTTTCAACCTTCCTAAATTCTCCCACACCACTCCGCTCCTCCGCTCCCTTCACTGGCTTCCGGTAACTGCTAGAATCCACTTCAAGACACTGGTACTTGCTTACCGTGCTGCGAATGGATCTGGCCCTTCCTACATCCAGGACATGGTTAAACCGTACACCCCAGCGCGTGCACTACGCTCTGCATCAGCCAAACGACTCGTTGCGCCCTCGCTGCGAGGGGGACCCAAGTTCCCATCGGCGAAAACACGTGGGTTTGCTATCCTGGCTCCAAGATGGTGGAATGAGCTCCCCATTGACATCAGGACGGCAGATAGCTTGCACATCTTCCGGCGCAAACTGAAAACTCATCTCTTTCGACTCCACTTCGAGCGATAGAACTATTAACGAAGCACTTTTATACCAATAAAGGACTGGATTACCTAAAGCCAGTTGAGTAGCACTTGAAATGTTTGGCTCTATGAAACCTGATATACTTATATGATTCTGTTTTCTTCAAGGTTGTGTCTTCCTGGTCGAATGTACTTATTGTAAGTCGCTTTGGATAAAAGCGTCAGCTAAATGCAATGTAATGTAATGTAACAACACCTGACAGTGTTCAAAGTAATAAAGCTCCATGGTGTGTGGACAGCCTCTCCTTTCCCTGCATGTCCCCCTAATGGAAAGTCTCAACATGGATCATACATGTTCTTATCTCTTAAGCTGCTCTGAAACTTTGAAAATAATGTTTCTGTGTGTGTCCCTGCAGAGGTCATCTGAGCAGCTGCACAGACGTTCACACACTTGATTGGAGAGCTGTGTTTTCTCCGTGAGTTCCTGCAGCTCAGCCATGTTTCTGCACACTGAAATGTAAGCGTGAGCATGCAAGATTCCAGCCTCGCCTCTCACTGAGACGTCAGCTTCACTTTTTCTCTGTGTGTGTAACCAGTGGCACAAATACTGGGCAAGTTCTTTACTGCTTCCTTTCAGTGCAGAACATATACAGTAATAACCATGTAGACAGTGGAGACGATGGAGAGTGTGAAGTAATAGGAATAGCTCTTCTTACAATCATGTTAGCCATATGCTTTTTGCTTATTCCTGATGTGTCCAAGTACTTTTCCTTCCTTAGTTTTCCACTTTTAGATTAGTGCTATGAAGTTAGCACACAAGAGTTAAATTGTACCCGTGTAAATTCCTCTCCTACCTGTTGATTTTGTGACGTATAGCAATCACATATTTCAAAGCTGCTAAGGAACTTAGTTTCCAAAGACTTTGCTTCAGTTTTAGTGAGTGTTGTTTTAGAGAACTCGATGCACGGATTCTTTATTGCACTAACAGTCTTCTCTGTTTGATATCGCGCGCATTCGCTTTACAAAGCAACGTTTGGAGGCGTAGAAGTTTAAGAGAGTTTATTATAAGAAAAGCATATATAAAAAACAAATGTATCCAATCCTAAATATCCGATTGCTTGTAACTATCACGTGTTAAGAGTTGATACTATGCCGCTTCTCTGCCTTGTTTTTCACTTAATTTGTTGTTGACTGTAAGCATAAAAACTAATAAACACTTTGAAACATGGAGAAAAGCTGCTTCTTCTTCAGTGCTGCTCTCAGTGCTCGTCTCTCAGTGTTTGTGTGGAGGCTGTAAAGGGTGAACAGGAGATGGAGGCTGGATCGTCTGCAGCAGCCGTCTGGTTTCCTCCGTCTGATCATGAACCGTCCGGAGCTGATCCTCCACCTCGCCGCCAGACAACAGAGAGGAGAAGTCTCCATCTGCAGGGAAACACAAGACTCAAACCTCCTGGATCTCAAGGCCTGGTAGTGATTCATTTGTTAAGATATCTACTATGATAAGATGGTGTGAATGGCTGCAGTACTTTGAGCTGCTTTTGGTGGATCTTGTCCCCACTACGGTTTAAAATGGATCAAGAAACGTTCACTAAATAATGAGGACGCTTTTAGAAAGGTTGTTTCGCACGGCAGACAATTTAAAATGTAGGAGAAACACATTTACTTCGTCTAAAAAAGTAACAGAGAAAAGGGGAAAACCCTAGCCTACTGATTATTAAAGGTCCCATGTCGTGCTTTTCTGGTTATTACCCGTCCCCTTGTGTTATGAAGCTTGTTCTGCATGTAACGGTCTGCAGAGTCACAAACCCTCAAAGTACACCCTGTAGCGAGTACAACTCTAACACAGAGAAGACCTGTCTGTGCTGCCCCAGAACGCCTCCTTGGACATTTCTCTTTTTCCATTTGTTTCTTCCGGGAACCAAGTGACGTAACGAAGACTTCCTCACACACACACTCAATCTTTTCTCAGCTGCAGCTCCGCCGATTTCTCCTCCCTGAGACGGCGGGACGCGGCGAGGCTGTGGCCTTCTTAGTGCCGCCATGGCAAACGAAGAGCTGCTCTGACTGCCGTATACCGGCTGTAGCATCAATATACGCCCTCAGGGCACGCACAGGGCACAGCAACTCAGGTGTGCCGCTCTCCTGTGGAATGTTAAAGCGTGCCAGCTGGATAGGCCGATTGGAGTGGGCTAGTGGAAGCACCTTGGGCAGGAACGCCACATTCGGCCAGAGGGTAACGCCCGAGTCATCGGAGTTCCACCTCAGGCATGTACTGCTTACGGAGAGGGCATGAAGCTCTCCGACTCGCTTCCCTGAGGTTACGGCAAGCAGAAATGCTGCCTTCAGGGACAGCCACTTAAGCCCGACCTGGGCCAGGGGCTCGAAGGGCGGAGATGATAGGGCATTCAGCACTAGGGTCAGGTCCCAAGCCGGGGCCCTTGGGGTGCTAGGGGGACGCTGCCGTATAGCCCCTCTTAGAAAGAGGGACACCAACCTGTGGCGCCCCACTGTGGCGCCATCGACTCCGACATGTCGGGCAGAGATCGCAGCCATATACACCTTCAAAGTGGAGTGAGAACATCCACTCTCCAGAAGGGACTGCAGGAACTCCAAAATGGTGGCCACGGGGCAATGCCCCGGATTCTCAGCCTTACTCACACACCAGTGGGAGAAGAGCTTCCATTTGCACTCATACTGTGCCCGAGTGGATGGAGCTCTGGCATTCAGGATAGTTTCCCTGACTGATGCCGTAACGCCGCTCAACAGTGGGTTGGGCCCTGCAGAGGCCAAACCCAGAGCTGAAGGCGGTGAGAGTCGGGACGCCAGATCTGACCCTTGAGCTGAGACAGAAGGTCCTTCCTGTCGGGGAGACGCCAAGGTGGGCTGCAGCAGAGACTGCGCAGCAGTGGGAACCAGACTCTCCCCGGCCAGCGGGGGGCGACCAGAAGGAGCCTGTGCCCCTGAGTAAGGACCCTCTGAAGCGTCTGCAGTATCAGAGGCAGCGCCGGGAAGGCATACAGGAGAGTGTCCGGCCAGTCGTGCGCCAGGGCATCCTGACCCAACGGGCTGGTCACCTCCGTCCAGGAGAACCAGAGGGGGCAGTGCCTCGACTCTTCTGAGGCAAAGAGGTCCACCTCGGCCCTGCCGAAAAGGCTCCAAATTGTCTCCACCACCTCTGGGTGAAGCCTCCACTCCCCCGGTGGAGGCTTGCGCCGTGAGAGGAAATCTGCGACCTGATTCAGGTCTCCTGGCAGAAAGACTGCCTGCAGACTGGCGAGGCGGGGGAGCGCCCAAGGCAAGAGGCTCTGTGAAACACGGAGCAGCTGTGTGGACCTGGTGCCCCCCTGGTGGTTGATTTGGGCAACGGCGGACATGTTGTCCGAACGAATGAGCACATGCCTGCCCGCCAGTTGGGGTAAAAAGTGCATGAGTGCGAGCAACACAGCCCGCAGCTCCAGCACATTGATATGGTGTGCACCTTCCTGGGCAGACCACTGCCCCTGCACAGTCCTGCCCTGCCACACCGCACCCCACCCCGAGAGACATGCATCCACAGCGACCGTCTCCCGGCGGGATGGGATGGCGCCCATAGGCACACCCATCAGAAGATAGGCCCTGTCCCTCCAGCGGGACAGAGAGTGGAGGCACCGCTGAGACACCCTGACTCTCTTGTGCTGTGCCGCTTGGCGTCCAAGCGAAAGTTGTTCAGCCACATCTGCATGGGGCGCAGTGATAGCAGGCCCAAGGGCACAACGGCTGAGGCAGCTATCTGTCTGCCTAAGAGCCGGAGGAACTGGATGTAAGGCACCCTCTTGCCCAGTCTGAAGATGCGAAGGTGGTGGGAAATGTCGTCCACACGACGAGGTGTCAAGTAGGCCCTCATGGCGACCGAGTCTAGGACCATCCTCAGGTAAGTGACCTGTTGGGAAGGGTCCAGGCAACTCTTCCCGGCGTTCACTGTTAGGCCCAACCGGGCTACATGGGATGAGAGGCGCGCCGTATCCTGGGCCACTTGGGCCCGGGACGGCGCGCAAACCAGCCAGTCGTCCAGATATGGCAGGACCTTCATGCCCTGTGCCTGTAGGGGAGCGAGCGCTGCCGCTACAACCCTGGTGAACACCCTTGGAGAGAGGGAGAGACCAAAGGGAAGCACCCGGAACTGATAATGTCGGCCCTGAAAGGCGAACCTCAAGAACTTCCGGTGATGGGATGCAATTGGCACGTGGAAGTAGGCGTCCCTCAAGTCCACGGTTGTGAACCACTCCCCCTGTGTGACAACACGAAGGGTGTCTGCTGTGGTTAGCATATGGAAGGGCAGTACCTTCAAGAATCTGTTGATTCCTCTGAGGTCCAGAACTGGACGGAATCCGCCAACTTTCTTGCTCACAAGAAAGTACGCCGAGTAGAACCCCCCGCCCTGAATCAGGGGGTCCACTGGCTCGATTGCGCCCTTGGCCAAGAGGACGGACAACTCTTGGGCCAGAGCTAAGGCCTTCGCCGGGTCTTTGACAACTGTCATACTGACCCGGCCGAAGGCTAGGGGCCGGCGTCGGAACTGCAATTCGTAGCCCTGGGTTAGGGTGGAAATCACCCAAGGGTCGGAAGTACAGGCAGCCCAGTAGCTGAGCTGCTGCTGGGAAAAACAGCCGACGACCGGCCTCGGGACTTCAGGGCCTAGCCCCCCCTGGGGGGCGCCGGTAAGGCTCTGAAGCACGAGGCCGCCTGGAAGCCAGGCGACCTGGGGCACGAAAGTCATCGGCCGGTTGAGTGGGCCGCTGGGACCTCTGCAGACCACCCCTGTAAGCCGGTGGCTGCTAGAGCGGCCCCTGGGCCTGCTGGGAGTGGCCACGGGTCTGCAAAGACCCGAGAGCTGCTGCCTGGTCTGCCTAGCTTGGGCAGCGCGCTCCAGCGCCTCCAGGGCAGCTGACCCAAACAGCTCCCCTGGCACGACTGGCACGCTACGGAGGACTCTCCTACATGTCTCCGTCAGTGGTGACTGGGCCAGCCAAACCTTGCGACGAGTCTGTACCAGAAAGGACATAACTCGTCCCAATTCCCTAGTCATTAGGGCAAAGGCCTGCAGTGATGCATCACTGAGGCCCAGCAAAGAAGGCTCGGCCGGAGCCTGCTGCAGCGAGGCGGAGACGGCCAGCATTAGATGGGAGAGGGAGTTCCCGATACGACCCATGCGTGCTGCTGCGTCGTAGGCCCTACAGAGCAGCCCATCTGTGACCCTGCACTGAGGCTGAGGGCACCTGACCACAGGCCTGCAGCGCTACTGCTAACTAGCTCAATGCTAATGAAGTTTGCAGAATAAGTACAAAAGCACAGCAAGGGCAACTCCTGGGAGAGGGAGCGGAAACACCTCCGTCACCATAAAAGTTCAAGCCCAAAAAGCTAAATAGACAGTAACGGGACAACTAGGCTGGGAGAGGGAGCGAAAACACTGCCATCACCAACCAAGCCGACACCAACCTGTTCGAACGAAGTCTCTGCGCAGCCAGCCACAGCTCCTGGAGGACGGGTAAACCCGCGGCCCCGACTGGATGAGTCGCGAAGCTGCACGCAGCCAGCTGTTTGCAGAGAATCCTTAACAAATATTCCAACCGAACGAACGCTGTAGGCTACAAAAAATGTAGCCAAGGTACTCTCGCGCAGCGAGAAGATGAAAGGAACAGATCCACTGACGACACCGACTGATATAGCCGGTGTCACGTGGGTCACAGGTGACTTTGTTGGTATTGGTACTCGAGCTGCGCATGCGCGCGATGGACACATCCAGTGCTAAAGCACCGCCTCTGGTGGTCAGTAGGGACGAAATAGAACTGCACGTTTCAGAGTGGCCTTCTATTGTGGCCAGCCTAAGGCACACCTGTGCAATAATCATGCTGTCTAATCAGCATCTTGATATGCCACACCTGTGAGGTGGGATGGATTATCTCGGCAAAGGAGAAGTGCTCACTATCACAGATTTCTTCAGATTTGTGAACAATATTTGAGAGAAATGGTTATTTTGTGTTTATAGAAAATGTTTTAGATCTTTGAGTTCATCTCATGAGAAATGGGAGCAAAAACAAAAGTGTTGCGTTTATATTTTTGTTCAGTGTACTTTACAGAGACGCTGGATGAGAAACCAATGTGAGTTTAAATCTATTCTAGTAGACCTCAACAATGGAATTATGATCAGAAGAAATGGCCATGACCTGGGACCTTTAACGGTTTACCAAAAAGGCCAAAACAAGACCGAAGTAGGAAAAGGGAATACAATAACAAAGAGAGATGCAAAACGTCTGCCAAAGCGTAAAGCAACCAAAAAGAGACCGGATATAACCATAAAGACACAAAGTCTAATAGGAGATGCAAAATGACCAAAAAGAAATGCAAAACTACTAAAAAGGATCAAAACAATGAACAAAACACCAAAAATGAAAGAGAAATTGACCACAAAAGGATGCAGAATGTCTACAGTGCAAACCATCCAGAAGGAGCCAGGATTAGAACACAGTAAAACACATGAGTCCAAAAGAGTCCAAAAGAACTTCAACACAAAGTGACGCCCGAGGGTAGAACGAATACAAACCTGTCTTGAGGTTGGATATCGTCACTAAGCCAAGCTGCTGGAACTTTAAATCTTTATTTTGGAGAAGCACCGACAGGTACTCCAACATGGCGACGTAGTGAGGCTTCAGCAGCTGGAGCGTCTCTCCTGGATGAAGAGTATGAAGACACCGTTTCATAAACCAATCTGTTTACTTCTATCAGGTCGTCATACTTTCACAGAACATTACCTGTCATTTCCAGTCTGCTGATGACGGCCGCACTGTTGTACGATAACTGAGGGTTTTGTGATCGTCCCGATAACTTCACAAGTCTGGAAACGTGCTCTGATGTTATCATGACCGACAACTCAGACTGAAGTGGATCTGAAGAAGAAAGTGAAGGATTATGGCTGATTACAAAACAGATAAAGGATGTCTTTGGGTTTGATCCCACATAGAAAGAGCTAACCAGAACAGACCAATACTAGTTTGAGTCCAGGTCCCTCACGTTGTGTCATGAGGTTTTGCAAGCATGACGTCAGATGTATTAAAGTGTCATCAGTCAGAGACGGAGACAGAAGAGCGCCGAGGAGTCCTGACAAACAGCGAGCCTCCATCACAGCCTGGATAACAAAGACGGATTATACTCAGGCGCGTTGTGTATTTTTACTGCAGGCGTTAAATCATGAGTTTTACCTGCTGACCCTCGCTGCAGCTGCTCAGGTCAGTGATGATCCTGCAGCTGTGTGTGATGATGACGGAGCTGCATGTGGGATGAAGAAGCAGCTGACCCACTTCCTCCAGCAGACCCTCGCTCACCAGGACGGCCTGCAATCAAACCAGGGAGATATTATCAAACCTGGGATAAAGACAGAGCAGCAAATGGTTTTGATTGGACATCGACTGATTACTAGTTCAAGGTCATGAAAAAGGAAGGAATGTCCGGCAAAGAAATATCCTTGTTCTTTGGAATGACCTCTGCTTGAAGCTATTGCTCACATTTCTTGTTGGTAAGTCACTAAGGGACACAACTCATTAGGAAAACCACATGTCTGGATGCAGAACAGACACTCCGAATGACTACAGCGACTGAAACAAGGCACAAGACAACACAAATGATAGGAAACACAAATGTCTACAAAAAGATTCAGAATGGCCGAAAAAATATGCAAAAACTAGATCAAAGAACAAACGATAGAGAATATGATTCTAAGAGGACGATGTTCTACAAAGATATGCAACATTTAAAAAGTCCAAGAGAAACAAAACGACTGCAAAGAGATGCAGAACCACCGAAATGAGACACAACAACGAGAAGTCACAAAGAGGCGAAAAATGTCTATTAACACAACCAAAAAAGACGAAGTCTAAAAAGAGGCAGAATGACCAAAAAGAGAGAAACAACAGAAAAGACAGAATATGACAAACAAGAGACACTAAACCGCCACAAGGAGTCGCCAAACATCGACAAAGACATCATATAAACGTGTTGAATCTGTGGCTCTTGTTAGGTAGGAGGCGTTCACGTCTGAAGCCCATTGTGTCGTTATTAATCCATGTGTAGAGGCTAAGCGGCAAACTCTGGGGAACAGCCGGGACGCCAATACGGAAGTGCCACACACTGCAGTTCATACATGGGCCACTAGGGACTGGCTGCAGAAAGGAGCCATTTCCATAGACCCCCATGATAAAATGCTCAACTTTACAGCAGAAAAAAACATGTTTCTACCCATGGATGCAATAAATATTATTATCGATATAGTTAGATTCCACCTTCATGATTATGAATCTGTGAGTGAATTGTTTTCTAACACGACCCTTTTATTTATATTAGCTCTTAAAGTGTTTGCATAAATTAGGGCGCGGTCACTTTGATGGACACGTACATGCCTCACTGTCAGCTAACAGCAACTTGTCCACTCTGCTAGGCTACAACCATAGAGGCTACAACGTTAGTTAGTCATAGTACTGTACTTGACCCTTTAGCTTTAGCCGTGTTCGTGGTGATTGTGCTTTTTAGGGAATATTGTTACAAATACCAGACAATTAAAATGTCATGCTGTGCGCTTGAATGTACTAACAGAACTTCCAAGAAGTCTAAAATGATAATATTATACATGTTAACCCCGTTCGCAGGTGTTTGTGTGCTTGGTAGCTTAGCTTGTTACTTATTAGCCAGCTAAGGACGTAACACTTTATGCATACATATACATTTTAGTTTATGATTCAGCCTTGGGTAAGACTTTTATAGTCGATGGCTATGACGCCCATAATGCTAAACGGGAGCAAATGTTTATAGGGGACCCAATTATCCCAGTGGTGGCCGCTGGAGCTAACGGAGCCGCAGGGGGCTAGCTCCAGCCGGCGTCCCGGAGCTAGCCCACTTCGGCTCCGTTAGGTCCGGGCGGTGGAGTCCGTCTTTTCTCAACGTGTGAATGACAAGCATTAAGAATAACAAAATAGAGCTAATTCTCTTGCAGATTGTCTCATTTGATTATGAAGGTAACGTTTATATAGGGGAACTACACTGTTAGCAGTAACTTGGTATGCATGTTAGCTTAGCTTCTTAGCCTGAGCTAGCTCTGTTTACTTCCAGTTCGGAGGCAGCAGGTCCCGCCTCGGCTCCGCCTCTTTGCCCTTATTTGGAGAAGGCGGGATTAGACTCTGACGTCACTGTCGAGCCGTTAGTGGCCGACTCCGCCTACTAAGGGCTTCTCGGCAACTCTGCAGAATCCTATGGGTGACGTCACGGACACTACGTCCATTTATATATACAGTCTATGGTCGTAACCACATGCGTGTGTAGAGGCCAAGCCAACGCTTTCAGCCTCTGAGGATCCGCTATGTTGCGCAATTGACACAAAGTTTGCTGCTGAATAAAAGTCTGAAACAAAGTTTCCAGTTCGATACAGTCCATGCATTTCCTTTCACTGGTTTCCATTTAACTTGCTTCTTTCTCTCATTCACCGTACACGATATTACGGTTCACACAATACCTTTTCCATGTTTGTAATTCCGTGTGTGTGTGTGTGGTCCGCGTGTGTGTGAGTTCTCAGTGTGTGTGTGTGTTCTCCGTGTGTGTGTGTGTGTGTGTTCTCCGTGTGTGTGTGTGTGTGTGTTCTCCGTGTGTGGTCAAAAACTGTATGGCCTTCCGGCGGAACCTCTAACCACAAACATAGGTTCGTACCTTTATAGTGACCGTGTTAATTGGCTCCTACACCATGATCTAACCACTAATGTTTAACAATGAATATTATAATGATCCCGCTGTGGAGGAAACCTCACTTTGTTCGGTGTGTGTGAAGTCAGCGCAGACAGCAGTGTGACGGCCGACTCTCTCCACTCAGCAGAGGATGTCTTCAGCAGGGGCTGCAGAGGCAACACACAGTCCAGCTCCATCAGCTGCTCCTGGATCAGATCTACACACAACAACACACAGTCCAGCTCCATCAGCTGCTCCTGGATCAGATCTACACACAACAACACACAGTCCAGCTCCATCAGCTGCTCCTGGATCAGATCTACATCCAACAACACACAGTCCAGCTCCATCAGCTGCTCCTGGATCAGATCTACGCACAACACACAGTCCGGATCCATCAGCTGCTCCTGGATCAGATCTACACACAACAACACACAGTCCGGATCCATCAGCTGCTCCTGGATCAGATCTACGCACAACAACACAAAGTCCAGCTCCATCAGCTGCTCCTGGATCAGATCTACGCACAACAACACACAGTCCAGCTCCATCACATAGCCTTCAAGCGAGCCTCCAAATGGGCGCCACATCACGGCTACGGCGTGCGGTGAAGACTCACAATTGGCTCAGATGTCTGGAGGGCTGCCTCGTTATCAGAGAGGAGTTGAGGGCTCTAACATTAACGGCCATCTGAAGTTTGGTGGTGTTTGGACCATTTACCATTGAGTTACGTCGACATCGTGCTTCATGGCGAGTTCGTCTTTCCATGGCAATATGATGAGATGATCAGATTTGACGTAGAGCTGTTCAGGGCCGGAGCGTTAACTATCATGTGACGTTTGGACTATGTACTTTTGACTTGTGACAACATCGGGTTTTATTGTTGTTTATTGTTTTGTTTAGTTTGTACTGTTTCTGTTTTTATAATGATTATTGCGAGTTTGTGTTTCCATGGCAACACCATAAGTCTAAACCAAACTATTTCAGTGACATCACTTATGACATCCTGACACACTGAAGCGATGACATCATTGGCTTTGATGAATGTTCCGTCACAGAAGATCAAAGAGATCTGTGATGTCATGATGATGTCACAGAAGATCAAAGAGATCTGTGATGTCATGATGATGTCACAGAAGATCAAAGAGATCTGTGATGTCATGATGATGTCACAGGAGTCTGAAGGAAGACTGCAAGGGCTGTGATGTGCATTCACTCCACACTCTTCACTCCAGAGCTGTAAGTGGTGACACGCATTCAGACCACCTTCGCAGACTTCTACACAGAACACTTCTTCCAAAGAGAAATATATTATTCTACCTACGCACAACACAAGTCTACAGACGGTGCCATGGATAGAAGAAGCCACCAGAACAACAGGGGAAACCCCAGGCCATTCGACCATGGAGCTGAAGCGGATCGAGCTTACAGGCAGGTCCACTGCAGAAACGGCCAGATAAACGGCCTGGAGGAGTATCGTGGGGCATTTCAGGACGAGAGGACAACATTTTGCCACAGTATGCGCAAACAAAAAGACAAGGTCAAACGTCTCGAGGAGCTCCTGAGCTACAGGGACTCAGGGCTCCACAAAGAGAACAAAAGGCTGGTTGACACCATCATGGAGCATGAGGCAGAAATCTCACGTCTGAATGGGAATATTGAAAATGCAGAATGCCAACACAAGAGGCAGCTGGACCAAATTGTGGCAAGGCATGAGGCAGAGAAAGGAAATGTCTCGGACGAGAAGGACCAGGCGACATCTGACAGCGAGAACAATGATGTTCCCCTGCAGTGTGACCCAGAGATCATCAAACTGAGGATGAGGAAAGGGGAGACCATGAAAGAGCTGATAAGAAAAGG
Source organism: Gymnodraco acuticeps (assembly GCF_902827175.1). NCBI lineage: Eukaryota > Metazoa > Chordata > Actinopteri > Perciformes > Bathydraconidae > Gymnodraco > Gymnodraco acuticeps. The sequence goes on along the minus strand of NW_022990255.1, from coordinate 10,156 downwards.
GGAAGAACTCCTTGAGTGTGTGACCATCTTGGAGGATAGAAACAGCGGTCTGGAGGAGAAGATGGAAGCTGCAGAGCTTCAACACAAAGAGCAGCTGGAAGACACAGTGGCATGGTATGAGACACAGAAACAGAAGCTCTCAGACCAACACAGCGAGGCCAACCTGGTGACTTTAAACCTGCTGCAGAGAAGAGAGGAACAACTCCTTCAATGCGAGGAAAAGGTCACCAAGAGCCTGGCCGAAAAGACTCTCACCTGGGAGAGTGAGAAGCAAGAGATGGTGATGAAGTTGAAAGAGGTGGAGAAGAAGAACAATTACCAGGCCAGTAGAAACAAGACCTTGGAGACGGAATTCCTACAGATGGAGGCCCAGTTGAAAAGGCAAGAGGAAGAGTTCTCTAAAGACCTGGCCGATAAGAGTCACACCTGGGAGACTGAGAAGCAACAGATGGAGACAACACTAAATGAGGTGACTCAGGAAAATAACGACATGGCCAAGGTAACCCTGACCTTGGAGACTGAGTTCAAACAGGTGGAGGCTAAATTAAAGCAGGTGGAAAAGGAGAAAGATCGCCTGGCCGAGAATAACCTGGGCTGGGAGACGGCCGTCAAACAGCTGAAAGAACAGATGAGAGAGCAGGAGGAGAAGTTCTCCAAAGACCTGGCTGAAAAACAGCTGAACTGGGAGCAGTTTGTCCAAAGCAAGGAGACGGATGTCAAGCAGTTGGAAAACCAATTGGAAGAGCAGAAGAAGAAGCTCTCCAAAGACCTGGCCCAGAAACACCAGAGCATGGAGACCAAGCTTCATCTGACGGAGACACAACTGAAACAGGTGGAGGAGCAGAGGGACGACCTGGCTCATAGAAGACTGAGCTGGGCAACGACTGAGAAAAAGATGGAGGAGGAAAAGAAACTTCTGGAAGACCTCTGTCTTCACATGAAGAATAAGAGCAGAGGTTTCTTCTCTCACAGAAGGGGGGAGACTGAGGATAGAGACGTTGCCTTGCAGAAAATGATAAGCAAGATGCAAGAGAAGGAGATGAGGAAGAAAGCCAAAGGCACGAGAAACACCTCCTCAGAGAAGATGGAGAAAGCTTCTGGTGATTCAGCTCCAGCTGGACAACAGTAACTCCCTGCCTCCATTTCCCTCACCTCCTTCCTCACCCCCTCCTTCACTTTTTGCTCAGATAGGGTTTTCTCCTGGAGCTCAGGTTTTCCAGAAATCCATATTAATAAGGATTAAAAAAAACACATCAACAATAAGTCCCTCCTCCATTTCCCTCACCTCACTCCACCCTCCAAAGCGTCTTTGAATTCAAGAAAAGCGCTATATAAATGTAATGTATTGTTGGATCTTCCCCCGCATACAGTGTTCCTGAAGTGCAAGTCGAAACAACATTTCAGAAAACACTACAGCATTTCACATTTTACAGAACGGGTATTCCTTTAAGGAGAACACTTGTTGTTTGTGATTGGACAGAGCCAGCCAGAGAAGCACTGCTGTGATTGGATGTTTTTGCTGCCAGTCAAGAAATGACGCTTCGTGATTGGTCAGCACCCGGCCGACAGCACCACGTATTTCCTGTTTGGTACTGGTCAGCTGTTTCTTCACGAATTGTAAACTGAGTTGGAAAGAATGGAAGAAGAGATGGAACGAAGGATATACATACGATGTTATCCTCGACATGCTGTCAACCCATCACGACATCTACATGTCCCTTAGAACCAGGGGTGTAGTGCTTGTGACTACCCCATTTGCATCTTTGCCCGATTTGCATTGCGCAAGCGCGAGATGGTCCGCCATATTGGACAGCTACATACGGCAACCCAAATAGGACACTTGACAGTGGCGTTTGGCAAAGCAGAAAAAGAAAACTAAAAAAACTTGACAACATTAATCTCAACGATATATATATATAATTCCAAAGCTGGTAAAGACCTTTCAAATTTAGCAATAATTGTAATATAAGAAAACTACTGATCTAACAGAGATGTGTTCTTGAATCAACTTTTTTTTTTTAAATGGAAAATCTTTTATGTAATTGTATTTAATTTGAAATAAAATGTTAACATTCATAGTTAATGTAATTACATATAAATTATTAATGCCAAACATTTTTGCATACATTCACAGTAAATATGTCTTCAGTATGATAACTGTCTAACAGAAGATAAATCAATTTCTCACTTATTCTAAGAATGTAATCAACCCAATAAAAGTATTTGTTAAATAATAGTGAAGTCACGTTGTAATAACAATAACTCTCTCTCTCGTTCAGATTAATGTTGTCGGGTTTTTTGGAAGAAAAACGTCTGCTTTGCGAAACAAAGGTCCTATTTGGGTTGCCGTATGTAGCTGTCTAATATAGCGGACCATCTCGCGCTTGCGCAATGCAAATCGGGCAGAGATGCAAATCAGGTAGTCACAGCTGCCGGAGCACCGCTTTACCGGTTGTTAGCATCTGGTTAGCTAGCTATGCTAACGTACATAAGCAGTTGTTTCTACAACAAGGTGGAGGAGAGTCCTCTCCTGTCAGACTGAGAGGATCTTATAACTACAGCTCAGTGAGCTAAAGGACTCTCTGAGTGTTTAGATAGATAACTTTAGTCTAAGCTATCTCAGTGGGTCTCAAACGGTTTGGTCACCATTTATGTAAACAAGTATTTCCAAAGCACACCTTTTTATTATCATTATAAAAAATAAGAGAATAAATAGGTATGAAATAATTCCAACTCATTCTATAGGACAGTAAAACTAAAATACAGTTTAAAAGGGGAGTGATTAGTAAGATATGCTTAAAGAAAAAGTACTTCTGGTTACAGTACTGTTTCACATGGGTGTTGTTGAGAGATGTATCCATAGATGTAGTCCCTAACTTTGCTCTCAAAGTGCACCAGATTGAATTTAACTTTAACTTTTAAAAAATCATATTCCCGGGGGAGCATGCCCCCGGACCCCCCCTAGAGGATGTGAGGTCCACCACCCACTAACAAAAGGGTCACATGGACAGGATTCTAAATACATTTGCACACTTTTGATATAGTAACCTATGTCCATATGTTGCTGATCTGTTGGTCTAGGTGCGCTCCTGCAATTATAAAAATAGCACTACACCCCTGCTTAGAACCCTGAAAGCGCGGTTTAAAGAGTTAGGACTGAGGACACCTCACTGACTTTATTTATTTGATCCTTTTATGTTTAAAGTGTGCTATATAAATCAAATGTATTATTATTATTAATATTATTATTATTATTATTACTGAGCTGTAGTTATAAGATCCTCTCAGTCTGACAGGAGAGGACTCTCCTACACCTTGTTGTAGAAACAACTCCTTATGTACGTTGGCATAGCTAGCTAACCAGATGCTAACAACCGGAGCGGCGATCCGGCAGCACTACACCCCTGGTTCTAAGGGACATGTAGATGTCGTGATGGGTTGACAGCATGTCGAGGATAACATCGTATGTATATCCTTCGTTCCATCTCTTCTTCCATTCTTTCCAACTCAGTTTACAATTCGTGAAGAAACAGCTGAACAGTACCAAACAGGAAATACGTGGTGCTGTCGGCCGGGTGCTGACCAATCACGAAGCGTCATTTCTTGACTGGCAGCAAAAACAACCAATCACAGCAGTTCTTCTCTGGCTGGCTCTGTCCAATCACAAACAAGAAGTGTTCTCCCTAAAGGAATACCCTTTCCGTAAAATGTGAAATGTTGAAGTGTTTTGTGAAATGTTGTTTTGACTTGCACTTCAGGGCCACCGTACCCCGCTTCCACTTTTGGGGTTTCTCCTGGAGCTCAGGTTCGCCCGCAACTAATTTTCCTGATACAATTAGGATTAAAATTAGGATTAGAAAGATTTGATTTAAAAATAAAATAAAAATTCAAATCTATTTTTGTACGCGTGTGCCTCACTGTGTAAACATATACAGTATACATGATTTACTGTATCACATTTTGGTTACTAAAGTACTTCTATTTATCCATTGTATGTTTAATCAACACTTTCATAAATAAAACAACCCATGGTATGAAATATAAAATGGTGTTTTTATATTTGTCTCACTGTACACATTCAATTCCATTATATATGTTTATATTTTTTAAATGTGTTCATAGAAGCTGGTCAAATATTCTGGGACTGTAATACTCAGAATGTGTAGGTGAAGAGCGGAACATGTAATTGTATTGACTGAAACATGGTGCCACTCACCTCAATAGAGTCAAATAAAAACTGAAAATGTATATATGCCTTATGTGATGTGCTTTTAATTCAACAACACAAACATTTAAAACCTCACTTAAATAGAAATGCGTAATTATTATCTGCGAAACTTTGGTAAAAAATCCTCGCTGTCAGGGTTTCACTAACAAATAGTTTATTTATCTTGAGAAGTAGGAAGATTTCTAAACCCATTAACGGACACAAGTTAATGAAAACTCACATTTAAAATCACCTAATTATGGTATGATAGGGTTACGGTTATGGTTAGTACAAAGTGTACAGTATATCTAAAAGAAGTCACTAAAGCTGTAAGAAAAACGTAACTGAGTAAAAAGTAAAATATTGACCTGTGAGATTAAGTGATTTAGAAAAGTATAAAGATGAATAAGATGGAAATACTGAAGTACTTTTATGTTATACTTAAGTATATCACTTAGGGAACACTGGAAAATATGATATTATAATCTTATGATTAATAGCCAAGGCTCTAGATTACAAAGTGTTTATAATACAGTACATTATTGTATGCGGTCACGGCTGTGGGATTACATACGGTGGGTTTAAAGGGGACATTAAGTCTCTGAGTGCCTCTATTATGGCTACACAGTTTATCATAGACAATTATGACTGTTTCTGATTTCCATAAACTCTTTGGGGGACATGCCATTCATGTTACAGAGCTTGGACTTCATCATCATTGACACCAAACGTAAAGACTGTTGACACCATTGGTGTCACAGCAATATCGTGTTTCGGCCCCTCAGATTTGGAGATGAGCTGTTCGGGGCCGAAGCATTAACCATCATGTGACGTTTGGGCCGTTTGGAGCCTGTCAGCTGGCGTTAGGAGATAATCACCTTCCATGGAAAGGGATCACATAGCCATCAGGCGAGAGTCAAAATGGGCGCCACTAACTTTTCATCTGCCAGGTCTTGAGATGCTACTGTCAAGATTTGAAGACGATTGGATAAAATCCCTAGGAGGAGTTTGTTGTTAAAGTACGGTGCACTTTTCTGTCCCCAGAGTCAGAACCAAACATGGAGGAGTTCAGTTATTATGCTCCAAATATCTGGAACAAACTCCCAGAAACCTGCAGGTCTGCTGAAACACTGAGTACTTTTAAATCAAGGATGAAGACTTTTCTTTTTGACGCTGCTTATAATTGAACTATTCATATCTTACACTGCACTGTAACTTGTATCCATGTATTTAATATCTGTGTTATTCTATATTAGCTTGTTTTGTTTTTTTGGAGGGCGCTTTGAATTGCCTTGTGTTGAAAGGTGCTTTATAAATAAACTTGCCTTGCTGGAAAAACACTTCACACAACAACACACAGTCCACGCTAAATACACATATTATGGGAAATTAAAAAAGTTACTTTAGTTAAAAAGTACTATCTTCAGTGGTAAAAATGTATTTATATTCATTTTCTCACATCTAGTATAGACACTTTTTGAGTTTGCATCTTCATGGTTACATGCACTTATTGTTATTTAAATGGTAAAAGCATCAGCAAAGTGTAATGGGAACATATGTACCATTCTGTGAGAGAGTCTGAAGGCATCTGCACGCCTGCATCGACTTCTAAACAACAACAAAACACCATTTATAAACATGTTGCAGTAGCAGGAATATAGGCTTATAATATACTGTATATACATATGATAGTATATCATTTACAGATATAGATAAGACTTGCCAATTGTAATCAGGAAGGAGAAACTCAACGTTACCTTTTGCACGGAGGAGGAGGCGAGCGTCAGCAGGGACTTCAACAGGAAGTGACTCCCGATGCTCAGCAGCTTCCGGTGGAGCTCCCGAGCAGAAGAGATGTTGCAGAGGGCGGAGCAGCTGTAGAACTGGACCTCTGAGTCTGAGCCCTGCAGCAGCAGAACCAGAACCGGGAACCCCCCCGCATCACCCAGCAGCCTCCTGGACCAATCTGAGGAAGAGAGAGAGAGAGGAGCAACAACAGAAAAACACATCTGCTTTTGTTCAATCTGTGAGGATTAAAAGGTCACCTATTATGCAAAATCCTCTTCTTCATGTCTCTTCTACATCAACATGTGTCCTCTCTTCTTCATGTCTCTTCTACATCAACATGTGTCCCCTCTTCTTCATGTCTCTTCTACATCAACATGTGTCCCCTCTTCTTCATGTCTCTCTACATCAAACATGTGTCCCCTCTTCTTCATGTCTCTTCTACATCAACATGTGTCCCCTCTTCTCATGTCTCTTCTACATCACATGTTGTCTCCTCTTCTTCATGTCCTTCTAACATCAACATGTGTCCTCTCTTCATGTCTCTTCTACATCACATGTGTCCCTCTTCTTCATGTCTCTTCTACATCAACATGTGTCCCCTCTTCTTCATGTCTCTTCTACATCAACATGTGTCCCCTCTTTCATGTCTCTTCTACATCAACATGTGTCCTCTCTTCTTCTGTCTCTTCTACATCAACATGTGTCCCCTCTTCTTCATGTCTCTTCTACATCAACATGTGTCCCCTCTTCTTCATGTCTCTTCTACATCAACATGTGTCCCCTCTTCTTCATGTCTCTTCTACATCAACATGTGTCCCCTCTTCTTATGTTTCTTCATCAACATGTGTCCCCTCTTCTCCATGTATCTTCTACATCAACATGTGTCCCCTCTTCTTCATGTCTCTTCTACATCAACATGTGTCCCCTCTTCTTCATGTCTCTTTACATCAACATGTGTCCATCTCTTCATGTCTCTTCTACATCAACATGTGTCCCCTCTTCTTCATGTCTCTTCTACATCAACATGTGTCCCCTCTTCTTCATGTCTCTCTCTACATCAACATGTGTCCCCTTTCTTCTGTCTCTTCTTCATCAACATGTGTCCTTCTCATGTCTCTTCTACATCAACATGTGTCCCCTCTTCTTCATGTCTCTTTCTACATCAACATGTGTCCCCTCTTCTTCATGTCTCTTCCACATCAACATGTGTCCCCTCTTCTTCATGTCTCTTCTACATCAACATGTGTCCCCTCTTCTTCATGTCTCCTCACATCAACATGTGTCCCCTCTTTCTTCAGTCTCTTTACATCAAACATGTGTCCCCTCTTCTTCATGTCTCTTCACATCAACATGTGTCCCCTTCTTCTTCATGTCTCTTCTACATCAACAGTGTCCCCCTCTGTGGAAAGAGACTCTGAAAAGTTTCAGGAACAAAGATTCTCTCTCTTTTTGATCCATTTCTATAAAACCTGTCTGAAAATGAGCTGATCAGATTTGGCCACTTTATGATGTCATAACGATGTTTGGTCTTGTGTAACCATTAGCCAATCAGCAACCAAGGTAATCCCCCCCCCCCCCCCCCCCCCCCCCCACCTTATCACCTGCATCTCCTCCTAGAGCACCATTGAGTTTCTTTGTAACCAAATGTCTCTCAGAGGGGCGTGGGGAGGGGCTCCTTATTTCATCTGACAGTAACAGGACAGAGAATCAGCACTTTTGAAACAGAGGGGATTAGGGTAATGCGACAATGATCTGTTTGGTGTTTCAGCCAATCAGAGACAGGCTTCTGTATATATCTGAGACCTATAATATATTGATGAAAAAACAGTATAAGAGGGGACCTTTAAAGGAAGTGACCCACCTGAGTGTGTGAGGTGCAGCAGAGCCCAGGAGGCCACCTGCTGCTCTCGAGGGTCGTAGGATTTGGCTAAAGCCAGCAGAGGCTTCACTCCCTCCAACATGACAGCCTCTCTGTTCGACCTCTGCACCAAAAAAAAGTGAACTTTATTGTCAATCTTTCAGTTTGTGTGTACAGACAGAGAGATTGAAATACTGCTTCCCACAATAAAGATATCTGTACAAATATGTAACAGCCAGACACCGAGAGAATAATAATTATTAAACAAGTTAAAGACCTTAAATCCTTCTGCACCCACCTGAGGAGCGAGGAGGCAGACGCAGGCGCAGGAGTGGCTCTGAGCGCTGGAGTCTCCGGACCGGATCAGATCCAGGAGCGGAACCAGCATCCCCATCTCAACCACAGAGGCTCTGCACACTGACACCAGAGTTAATGCACGGTTATTATGACCCTATTCATCGGGTCAATTTAAGATGTGATTGTGGAAAACAATTAGATTTAAAAAAAGCAATATTAAAAACATGATTCCATGAGGGGGACATCTCTAAGATGTTGACCAATAACAACAGAGCCAGCCAGCTAACCAATCAGAGACAGACATGTCACAGTAGAGCAGTGGTTCTCAAAGTGGGTTTGGTTCCCCCAGGGGGGGGCGCAGAGGCATGACAGGGGGGGCGCGAGAGACCAGGGGGGGAAATGGTTATTAAAAAAAAAAAAAAAGATAAAAAAATAATAATCATATTTTGAAAAATTATTGATTGAAAATAATATAATACAAGTACTATTACGGTCTGGTTCTCTGTGTTTCATTAAAGCTCGGCTCTTTGTGTGTGTGTGTGTGTGTGGTGTGTGTGTGTGTGTTGTGTGTGTGTGGTGGTGTGTGTGTGTGTGTGTGGGTTGTGTGTGTGTGTGTGTGGTGTGTGTGTGTGTGTGGAGCGAGCCATTTGTGTGCATGCACTCATAGAGAGAGAGAGAGCGCACGGTACGGACCCGTATTCGTAACGGTTGTTAGCTTCTGGTGCTAGCGAGCTACGCTAACGGATATACTGTAAGGAGTTTTTTCAACAATAAAGTGCAGGAGAGTCCTCTCCTGTCAGACAGAGAGACTCAGTGAACTAAAGGACTCTCAGTGTTATCTCAGTGGGTCTCAAACGTTTTGGTCACCATAAATGTAAACAATTATTTCCGAGGCACACGTTTATATGATCATTATAGTTATAAAAAAATAAGAGAATAAATTAAAAACAGGTATGAAATACTATATGACAGTAAAAAAAGAATAAAGTTTAAAAGGGGAGTGATTTGTAAAATATCCATAAAGAAATAGTAAATCTGTTTCCAGTTCTGTTTCAAATGGGTGTTGAGAGATGTCCATAGATCTCTTCATGTTGCTCTCAAAGTGCACCAGATTGATGCTTTTAACTTCAATATTTAAAAATCTTCCCGGGGGACCTTGCCCCCGGACCCCCTATGTGAGGTCCACACACCACCTATAAAAATAGCACTTTACCCCTGCTTACACCTATATGCCGTGAGCTGATTATCGAGCCTTCATTGTAACAGTCACTCTGTGTATCTGCGTGGGGAATGTTGCAGTAGAACATTCCTCTGTAGCGCCCGGTACATTAATGGGAAACCCTAAATGTTTGAGCACCCTCTATGAAACGTCAAGCTACCCCACAGCACCCCAAAATAAATCTCTGGCGCCTCCACTGAGCCTGACTATTTGTGTTGGGGGGGCCCGACTTTTTTTTTTCTCCAAAGGGGGGGCCTGACAGAAAAAGTTTGAGAACCACTGCAGTAGAGACACTACATACTGATATACACCTGAACATCAGCAGGAGAGGACTCTTTAAAGTAGAGACACTACATACTGACATCAGCAGGAGAGGACTCTTTAAAGTGAGACACTACATACTGATATACACCTGAACATCAGCAGGAGAGGACTCTTTAAAGTAGAGACACTACATACTGATATACACCTGAACATCAGCAGGAGAGGACTCTTTAAAGTAGAGACACTACATACTGATATACACCTGAACATCAGCAGGAGAGGACTCTTTAAAGTAGAGACACTACATACTGATATACACCTGAACATCAGCAGGAGAGACTCTTTAAAGTAGAGACACTACATACTGATATACACCTGAACATCAGCAGGAGAGGACTCTTTAAAGTAGAGACAACATACTGATATACACCTGAACATCAGCAGGAGAGGACTCTTTAAAGTGAGACACCATACTGATATACACCTGAACATCAGCAGGAGAGGACTCTTTAAAGTAGAGACA
>NW_022990254.1:673405-804445 GCF_902827175.1 Gymnodraco acuticeps | reverse complement strand
GATAATTCATGGTTAATGTGTCTCTTTCTACCTCCAGTGTTCTCTGTATGGACAGTTTTAATCCACTTTTAGTTGATGTGAATATGTTGTGTTTCTCTATCACAGTGAATAGCATGCTTAGGGACTGTGCAACAATTATTTGGAGGTTGGATCAGAAAAATGTTTAAAAATAAGAAATATACACATATGGATGGACTGTTTTGGATTCTTTTTTTAATATGGTATTCTTAATATTCACACTTTTTTTTCTTTAATATAAAATGTACTGAAAGAAATATCATATCACAATAGCTTTTATCTTCACCATGAACCATAAAGAAGCATTATTCAACTAGGGCCTCCATGCTGAGGCCTTATTATTTCTAACAGCCAGTTTAGGACTACAGTAAATGTGCATATGTATAGTTATCAAAGCTTAACATTTCAGTTATTTCTCAAGAGAGTCCATTAATTCAAGGCAGCAGTCATCGCTGCTCTTTCTTTCCATCATAATAGAATTATTGTGCAGTTAAATTGATTATATAGAGATGGCCTATAGCTGCCGTCTGTGCACCATAACAACTGTCAATTTTGTAGCTATGGGTATACAAAATAGATTATAGCTGTAATGCGCGGTGAACAGAAAGAACACTGTTTGTTTGGGCAATTTGTATTCCCCTTACTAACGTGCAATCAAAGTAAGTATTACTGCTCTATTAACACAATAAGCTTTTAATCGGGATTGATAGTGGATTTTTCTTTATTTCAAATGAAATATTTTATTAATACATACACAAATACATTTTTTTAAAGTCAGAATATATATATATTTTTTTATACATACATGCACAAATACACAGTTATAGCCTATATATATATATATAAACATTAATATCTAAAAAAATAATCATAATCACAATAAGGTGGGTTATAATGAAAACTAAAAACACTAACATTCACATTATATAAAACTGATTGCAACAAGGTTGATGAATAAAGGAAGAATAAGTCCTCATAACGTCAACATAGAACTTCTCCTTGTTTTATTTCATTGGATACTCACTAAGGGCCAAACTGAAAGATAAATACATATATGCACAGAGATATTTTAAATGTATCAAATTAACATATACCATGGAGAAAAAATACTGAATAATGCATTTTCATAAGCTATGGTCAGTAGTTGTAATAACCACTGCAGATGCAAACTCATCAGAACCATTTCTCTAAAGGACTCTTTGCAATCTTAATAACTGAACTTGACTTAAAATCATAGTAGACATCTGAAACACAGAGTTCCAGACACAGTGAAAAACGTATTCTGCTTTTGAAAGCAGTGTGCATGGGTTGCAGCACACTGCAGGAACACAAGCACTTTGCACACTTAGCCAATCAGCGGACGCTCACTTTAGTTCTGCTCCGCCGCCTGGCACACCGATTCAAAGCACATTTTGCAGTCATCTAAGTAATCAGTTTGTACTTCCCTCCATACACTCCCAGAGCTGCATTTAGAGCGGGTGTGCCTTTCAGACATAGAAGAACACAATTAAAAATTGAAATGTGAAGCCAACCACTTTGTGCTTTCTTATGTGTCACTTACCCTTGTGCAATGATCACAATGATGTTGCAATTCAGTCTGAAATCAGTTTTTTACCCTTTTTTCTATTGCAGCTATAAAACAAATCACAGGATTCATAAGATTTTTCTCAAAAGCAATCAAACTGCAATGATTCCGGTTCCATGTCATGTTATTGGTGTCAAGGGAGTGTTAAGTATTTCCTATTCACTTTCTGTTCAACCCATTAGAGATAAGATTTCCTTTCAAAATGCACAAACTAAGATGTTTTGCTCACTCAGTCACAGATTAGTTGCATTTTGAACTTTGTGAATGTGAAACAATGAAAGGGTGCTTGAACAGGAAATCCACAGAGATGCACACATGTGTCAATGTTTGGCAATCAAACACTTTTATCCACTAGTTGTATGAGAATGTTCCTTGAAAAAAAAGTGAGTTTAGGAAAAAAACTGTAAGAAACTTGGTCCTATTGTTGCATGGGTTCATGGTATTTCATAGTTTCTTCTATATTGGATTGCATTCACTTGGTTCCTTTGTCCACAACATGTGGTGTTGTTGTTGGCCGCCCACTCATGCTTTATGTTTTTCTGGTGGAATGAGGCTATGGGGTGCAGCAATAAATTGATGTAGTGAATGCGGTAGAGTAACCAAATTAGATCCGGCAACATCATTTTTTATTGTGAAAGAATATGTTTCTATCAGTATTTAGGTTTACTGTGTTGTTTTTCTATTTGGTTCTTACTGCACATTGTACCAGACTAAACCAATGATTGAATGGTTGGAATTCTTAATCTTCTATCAATCTTTGATGGGTGTTGACTGATGGTAATAGCAAGAAAAGTATAATAATACTGACTCCAAATTATCTGTATTCATCAACAACAACAACAACAACAACAACAACAACAGGGCAGTAAACACAAAATTAGCTTGACATTCATAGTGGCACAGTGTTTTAATATGAAACTAATGTGGATTGATACACAACAAGGTAATACTTCAAAGTAATCAACAGGACTTGATATGAACTGATACATACCGTACCATCATTGGCAGTTTTTAAGTGGCATTGTATGGCTATTGCTGAAACATGCTTCACACTAAAAGATAACAAATGGGTGTTGACATTTTTTAATTTGTAAGGACATGACTAGAGTTATGATATGTTTTTTCTTTGCTCAGTTTTGCTGTCTTAAAGAGACCCTTTAAGCTTTTTGGAGGGTTCCCTATAGGGTTATATCGTTTTTTTGTGTGCATGTGAATGGTCTGCAAAGGCTAAAATCCCCAAATTCCCTCCAGAGGGAGTTTTCTCCCACACTCTCCCCCCCTGCCTGAAACGCTTTAACATATCAATATCACCATGTAACACTCACTCATTTGCTTGTGCTCCAACACATGGGGCCTTTCTCATTTCTCTAATTTCCCCCTCCTCGACAGAGCTAACCAATCAGAGCAGACTGGGCTCTGGTTTCAGACAGAGGGTGAAAAGAGGTGCTGCAGCACAGGCAGTATGAGAACAATAAAGAGTTTTTTTAACATTAAATCATGGAAACATGTCACAGTCATAATATGACAAAGCTGAAATGTAGACATGACATGTTTGTTAATTGTCTAATTGTATATGTTTTTTTTCAACCAAAAATCCCTTTTTCCACTTTTATTTAGTTTGTACATAACTCTCATGGCTCCACAATCAATCCAATATGTTGCTTATGGTACAACTTGATTTCCATTACATTTCCATATAAATAAGCTGCTTCTTTAAACTCTTTCACCCTGACTTCAACAAACCTAGATTAGAGCATTTTCAACTTCTCAGAAACCATCATAACAGAGTAGGGAATGTGTTTCAGAAGAACACAGTTTATCACCCCAAAGGTGTAGGGCCTATACTTGAGGATCATCATACTGCTATTACTCATAACAGCATGCCAAATTGGCATCTGTTGAGTGGGAGCCTCACTTGGAGAAGTTTAGAGGACCCTGTATGCCTTTATAGCAGCCTTGAACTGTAAAGCAGAGAGCATGTTTTATTCAGATTTCAGACTGAGGTGGAATCGGGTTCCCTCCGCTTCCATCTGCAGCTGAGAGATAGCCAGGGATTGATGCACAATCAAGAGAGGAGGGTTTCAGTGTAGTGGAAATCATTTCTCTCTCTCTTTGCCTTTTTTTTCTCCCTTTTCTTCATCTCTGTTGCTCTCATAAAAACAGCAATGTTCATGTATTTTTCTTCTGCTTGTCTGCACACCCTTACCTCCCGAGCACTCACTCTCGGTTCAGGCTGACTTGTGTTACTCTGAGAAAAATGGTCCTTGAATGCATGCTGCTCATGTTGAAAGAAAAGGGTATCCAGAGTGTCTATTACCTGAGAGAGAAAGAAAGAGAGGGCCTGGAGGTAGAGGGTGGGGGTCGGTTGGTAGAGTAAGAGGAGGAGGAGTACAGAGTAGAACAGGGAAAAAGGGTTTTGAGCGAAGAGGAGTGCCGTCGTCCCTAAGGACATAATTAGGTCTAAGAAGGCTAATCATTGGACATAAAATACAACCTCTCTTCCTGTATTAACACATAACCTCTTCCCTTCCCTGCCAGGGGGGAGGAGGGTGGGGTGGTGGAGGACCCCATAATAATTTATCCGGTGTCACATCACTTGCAAAGAGCTGGGGCTGGGACACAGAGCTTTGGGGCGAAAGTCATCGGCATCAAAAGCTTCCAAGAATCAAACGCATTTACAGGGGAATACATAACTGTAGAGCCCTAAAAAAGAGAGGAGGAAGCGTGAAAAAAGGGAACCTATACATCTGGCAAATTAGTACGCCACATATGTTCCGTCTTCCTACCAATGTTTGGATTGCTTGTTCGGTTCCTGTGCTCCCCTGCTGTTCCCTTGCATGGTAGGTAGCAACCATTTGCTAGCTCACCGGGAAGTCTTTCGATCGTCTCCCAATGGCCATAGGAATGGGAACAAGAACCAGATCTTGGTGTGAGAACATATTTGAAATGATTAAAACATGTGGCGGTGATAAAAGATTCAAGTCAAAAAAATGTAACTTCCAGTCGTCATTTCGAGATTGTTTGAGGAAATTAATTGATTTTAATGATGCATGGTTCGGAGAGGAGTCAATAATTAAACAAGCTGCTGTTGACCTCAATAGTATGGGCTGTCACGGTCAACAAAAGGGAGGAAACTTGACAGAAATTCAGCTCAACCAGAATCCCTTGACAGCAACATTTGACCTGTAATCTAAACCCCATTCCATGTTTTACCCTCACTATCTCTTTCCGTGTCTACCTCATTCTCTCCTTCTTCAAACACTTCCCTCTCTGGCTATCCTTTCCCGATATCTCACCTCCCTTCAACCTTGTGTCCCTTGGCCCTGTTGCGTCTTTCTCTCCCCTTCTCGTAAAATACAATATTTATCTCGGTCTGTTTGAGTTCACTCACCCTTATCATTGGGTGTGCTCCCCACGGCTCCGATGTGGATTAGTCTAGGACTCATTGACATTACATTGGTCATGAAATATGCATATCACGATCAAAGGTGATGGCGGCAGAGACGGCATCTTTACAAGAGCTCGAAACCTAGAATTGAAACATTAGCGTCTCTGGCTGATAATGTGCTAATGTACTTTGATACAACATCAATTGAGTGGATGAACGTGTTTGGGTTCTTTGATTTTGATTTGAGTCTAAATGTTATTGATTCGTTATATCAGAGCCCAGCTGGAGGTCCACAGCAGTCATCATTTGTTTACCTGAGGCTTTGGACAGAAAAGCCTGCCAACTTTTTAATTTCCCACATCAAATCATCTCCCAGGATGAATAATAAATGTTTTGGGGGAAAGAATATTGGGTTTAAACCAAGCGGCAAACTCTTGGGCAGAGCCGGGAGGCCAAAAAGGAAGTGCCTCAAACTGCAGTTCATCTAGTGGCCAGTAGGAGCAGTCTGCAGAAGGGAGCAATTTCCATAGACCCCCCATGTTAAAATGACCAACTTTACAGCAGAAATAAACATGTTTACATCGTGGTTCAAAAAAACATATTCTCTGTATAGTTAGATTCCCCCTTCATGACAACTGTGTGGGGGGTGAATTGTTTTATTACAACCCTTTTAGTTATATTAGGTCTTAAAGTGTTTGCATAAATTAGGATGTGGTCACCTTGAGTGACAGGTCTCTGCAGTCTTCTAGCTTGATATTGTTGATTTAAATTCGCTATGCTCAACGATGCAGACAGCTAGCGTCACAGTAGTGTTGAAGAGCAGCGTTTTGTATATGAGATTCATCTCACTATAAGATCTGTGTATCTGAAAAATATGAATCTCACATTTCCAGATGGTTCCAGAAATAACGTTAACGTAGATATTGCAACATGGTTTGTTGAGCTGGAGTTGATTATTGAAGCTTACTGGTTAACGTTACCATCATAATAAAAGAACAAACCCAAACCTTGTTGTTTTTAATAATACCAATACTTACTAAACATTTTATTATCATTACACTGGAGAAACCGACTTATTGTGGCAGCAGAGCGTGAAACGTAATGCCTGCATTTAAGGACGGAAAGTAGCGTATGCTTTAGGGACAAGGAAATTATTTGTTTAAATATTAGATATGACGTTATGTGTGCTTCTGTGACAATTAAGCTTATTCATTGCATTACATTTGTTAAAGATGTTTGTCTTTTACCCTTACGTGTGTGTTACAAATGAATGTGAATATGGCATAGGACATATTTAATTTGACTGTCTCATGAAAAACTATTCCAAAGTAACAGTAAAATAAAAAGGACCCCAACTAGACAATAATACATAATCCAACTGATAAGATACAGTAAGGGCTGTGATATCCAGCACTTTCTTTTAAGGATAATCAAAAAGATTATGACATGACGTTTGCATGTAAAAAAGTCTGTGACTTTACTATCTGTTTATTTAAAGTTTCCAGGTGATGCAGACAGACCAGAGGATGCTGACCACGAGAGACATACCTATTCCTAACATCAGTGAACTTCAGCATGGACTCAAAGGTACAAAGACCCCTTTCATACTGTACAAATAATCGAGAAACGTTCTGGTTTAAATAGATAAAGTAACAACTATAATACACTGATATACATTCCATTAAACATGACTAAATACTGACATCAAGGAAGTTGAGTGTTCCTTCCTTGCAAAAAGTTACATTTAGATTTGACCAAGCAACATGATTTTGTTGTCAGCTTTCACATGTCAATGTATTTAAGGCAATTATTATTTTACTTTGTGAAAATTGCTACCATTTGTCTCTACATATTGTCTGTAAAAACGTGGTAAAAGTGGTTCTTGCAGTGAGACAACCGAACAGCATGACCCTACAGTTGCACTAAGTTCTGATAACAGTTGAATATTATTGTAATAACATATATTTTAATGTTGATTAACTGCAGACTGTTCATTCATAATCTGATTATCTTTGGTGAGTGATGACAGTGTGTCTCCTATATACAAATAGCGGCGCCGCTGCTAGGGGGCGCCAGCCAGGTAGGTTTTAATTAAAATAATAATAAGTGGCGACCTTTTTTTGTTTTTGATTGTTTGTTATGTGGATTTGTAGTATTTGTGTTACTGTATCTTCAATAAAGGTGTATTTTTGCTAAATCTTGAGACATTGCCACTGTATGTACTGGCAGGGCCGATTTTTGACATAGGTGCTGTAAGTGGGGGATGTTGGCTTATCAGGCGCCCGCAGCTCACAGCCAAAGTGCGAGCGTGGGAGCGAGCGAGAGAGAGAGAGGGCGCACCGGTACCGACGCTGTTGTTATTAGAATCTGGTGCTAGCTGCGCTAACAGATATAAGAAGTAGATGTTTCTACAACCATGGTGGAGGAGAGCTCTCCTGTCAGACTGAGAGGCTCAGTGAGGTAAAGGACTCTCTGAGTGTTTAGATTCATTTTAGTCTAAGTTATCTCAGTGGGTCTCAAACAAATATGTGTTATTATGTAAACACATATTTACAAGGCACTCCTTTATAATTATTAGGATAAATAAAAACAGGTTTGAAATCATTCCAATGTATACTATAGGACAGTAAACCAAAAATATTGTTTAAAGTTGGTGAGATACAAAAATAAGCATAGATTAATAAATGTTAACTGGTCAAATAAGATATAAATGAACAACAAAAATAAAATAAGTTACATTTATTTGTTATTGGCTATGGTAGGTTATTGGTTATGTTCATATACTTATTTGATTATTAAAATGTAAACAGATATTTTTCATATGGGTGTTTTAGAGTTGTACCCCTAGATCAGGTCTCTAGTAATTGTGTGCTCAAAGTTTACCAGATTGAAGCATTTTACTTTAAAATGTTCAAAACAATCTTCCCGGGGGAGCATACCCCCGGACCCCCCTAGAGGATGTGACGTCCACCCCCCAATTAAAACATGTTCATACAATACTGAATACATTTGAAGCCATTTTGACGTATATGACCTATGTCAATAAGTTTCTGTTTTTGTAGTGTATTGTCTTTTGTAGAGATTTTTCATTTATTCTTTATATATAAAATATTGCCTAAAATCTCGCCTAGGGCAGCACATTGGCTATAACCGACCCTGGTACTAGCCCTCAAGAGCCTTTCTTGTGTTGGCATACACATAGAAAAAAATTGGCTGGGCGCACTTCACACGCGCACACACTAAAAAATTCCACGCGCTCCGCGCTCACATTATGCTGGGCCCACGTGCCTTAGCACCGCTGCTATGACTCCATCCTAGGGGAAACACTGGATGAATTTAAAAAACACATTCAAATAATTTTGTATTTATTTCTACAGCCCAACGCACCTCTTTCATAAATAATACACTTACTCTGCAATAATGTCAAATGTTTTATGTTTCTTGTCATTTCTGTTAGGAAAGGACATACCGAAGGACACAACTGCCTCCCATTTTCTCCGAGGGGCAAGAAGAAAATGAAAAGCTGATATGAGATTAAAGACCAATTCAAGATATTCACTAGGAAAATACACTTTTATTGTGAACAGAAAGATCTGCACACTGAATAGTGTGTAGTCAAACAGGACCATCATTTGTTTGTGACAGCTGTGCCCAGTATGGGCTCTTATACCTCATTCACACCAACGGTGTTTCAGGGCCGGTTCGGAGCTGGAGCTTGAAAAGCACCGGGTTTTCCTGTTCAAACCGCAGCGGAGCAGCCTCTTAGCTCCGGAATCCGGTTTGTTTCAAGCACCAAAAAATTGTCCGGCAAGAGACAAAACAAAAAGCCCGCGTTTTATCCAGTTTGTACACAACGATGGAGAAACTTAACAAGCAGCAGTGGTCCACTGATAATCTGGTCTTCCGAAGAGGTACAGAGGAAGCTGGAGCACAATTGGCCATTGTTGTTGTTGTCGGTGTGAGCTGTGAGGGGTTTCCGCGCGGTTTGGCTTTATGAAGCAGGCACGCAAACGGTTACATCATGACGCAAACGATGACGCAATGACGCAGCATCAGTCGGACTCTGAGCGGGAGCTAAACCGAAGAACCGGTTCTGAACCTGAAAAGCTCTAGCACGGAGCTTGAACCGGAGTTGCGTTGGTGTGAATGAGGTAGCAGATGTAGTTTGGTGGTTTCTTCATCAGGCCTGGTCCTCCTCCCAGAGAAAGGCCGCTCCACCTCACCCCTAATTTCCACCGGGTCCGTCTGCGTCGTGTTACGGCTGCGTTACGGCAGCGCCGCGGCGTTCGCAAAGATCGCGGCCACTCTAGTCAATGGGCGCGTTACGGCTCAGAAGCGTCCCAGAAGTGTCACAGAAGCGTCTCGGCGCAGTGCTTCTCTGAAATTAGTATGAATCCTATTTTTTACGCCACACAGCCATAAGGTAATGTCGGGCAGGCAGGATGTGGAACGTTCAGAGCATATATATATATATATGCACTGAACAAAAATATAAATGCAACAGTTTTGTTTTTGCTCCCATTTTTCACGAGATGAACTCAAAGATTTAAAACATTTTCTATATATACAAAATAACCATTTCTCTCAAATATTGTTCACAAATCTGAAAAAAATCTGTGATTGTGAGCACTTCTCCTTTGCCGAGATAATCCATTCCACCTCACAGGTGTGGCATATCAAGATGCTGATTAGACAGCATGATTATTGCACAGGTGTGCCTTAGGCTGGCCACAATAAAAGGCCACTCTGAAACGTGCAGTTTTGCTTTATTGGGGGGGTCTGGGGGGGTCCGAAAACCAGTCAGTATCTGGTGTGACCACCATTTGCCTCACGCAGTGCAACACATCTCCTTCTCATAGAGTTGATCAGGTTGTTGATTGTGGCCTGTGGAATGTTGGTCCACTCCTCTTCAATGGCTGTGCGAAGTTGCTGGATATTGGCAGGAACTGGAACACGCTGTCATATACGCCGATCCAGAGCATCCCAAACATGCTCAATGGGTGACATGTCCGGTGAGTATGCTGGCCATGCAAGAACTGAGATGTTTTCAGCCTCCAGGAATTGTGTACAGATCCTTGCAACATGGGGCCGTGCATTATCATGCTGCAACATGAGGTGATGGTCGTGGATGAATGGCACAACAATGGGCCTCAGGATCTAGTCACGGTATCTCTGTGCATTCACAATGCCATCAATAAAATGCACCTGTGTTCGTCGTCCATAACATACGCCTGCCCATACCATAACCCCACCACCACCATGGGCCACTCGATTCACAACATTGACATCAGAAAACCGCTCACCCACACGACGCCACACACGCTGTCTGCCATCTGCCCTGAACAGTGAAAAATCGGGATTCATCCGTGAAGAGAACACCTCTCCAACGTGCCAGACGCCATCAAATGTGAGCATTTGCCCACTCAAGTCGGTTACGACGACGAACAGGTCGAGACCCCGATGAGGACGACGAGCATGCAGATGAGCTTCCCTGAGACGGTTTCTGACAGTTTGTGCATCAATTCTTTGGTTATGCAAACCGATTGTTGCAGCAGCTGTCCGAGTGGCTGGTCTCAGACGATCTTGGAGGTGAACATGCTGGATGTGGAGGTCCTGGGCTGGTGTGGTTACACGTGGTCTGCGGTTGTGAAGCCGGTTGGATGTACTGCCAAAATCTCTGAAACGCCTTTGGAGACGGCTTATGGTAGAGAAAAGAACATTCAATTCACGGGCAACAGCTTTGGTGGACATTCCTGCTGTCAGCATGCCAATTGCACGCTCCCTCAAAACTTGCGACATCTGTGGCATTGTGCTTTGTGATAAAACTGAACATTTTAGAGTGGCCTTTTATTGTGGCCAGCCTAAGGCACACCTGTGCAATAATCATGCTGTCTAATCAGCATCTTGATATGCCACACCTGTGAGGTGGGATGGATTATCTCGGCAAAGGAGAAGTGCTCACTATCACAGATTTTTTCAGATTTGTGAACAATATTTGAGATAAATGGTTATTTTGTGTATATAGAAAATGTTTTAGATCTTTGAGTTCATCTCATGAAAAATGGGAGCAAAAACAAAAGTGTTGCATTTATATTTTTTGTTCAGTGTATATATACATATATATATATATACACACACACAAACTCATTTTGCAGAACCTATCCCTCCGTAGTCTTTCAAGTAGGAGGAGAAATGCCAGCGTTCTCCTCCAGGTTTACAGGCACTGTGTACATTATATATAGAATAATTATGATGATGAATGCATTTTTTTACTACTAAAATACAGTAACACATCTTTGATTAATGTCGTTTATAACTGGAATATTATTATTAACTTTGTCTGTACAAAGTAGCCTGTCCAGGAAATATGCCCAAATCAACAAAAACTGCGAGCCGGCAGGCAAGACGCTCCACTTCTGAAATGCTTCTGAAACGCGCCCGGTGGGTTATGACGCTAGAGGAGGTCGGACCAAAACTGCGGCGCAGCCGTAACATGGCGGAAACTAGGGGTCAGTCTTCTCCAGCCAAACCAACAGACAGGACATCCGTCACACTGAGGTTTCTCCCAAAGTCTCTGCAGCTCTCTGGACACCACGCTGTCTCAATTGATCCACACTGTGAATATGAGAGGGGAAAATGTGTGTAATAAATGCTTTAGGCCAGTGGTTCTCAAATGGAGGTACGCGGACCCCTAGGGGTACGTGATATTTATTTTATGTTAATGAAAAAAACAACATAAGTAATGCATTTAAACAAACTAGGCCTAATAATAGTAGATTAACTACTTTATTCAAATATTTACAGTAATTCTGGATAATAAAATGGGAAAAATAAACGGGGTGCTCTCTTTTCCTCTCCCTCTCCTGACAGCCCGTCAGTCTCGTGCAGCTCGCTGAACCTGTAATAAGTGACCCGACAGTAAATAATACATATATGTATAGCTAGTTTAGCTAGTTCCAGAGTAGACAAACTAGCTAAGTATGTTAGGTCTAACTCTTAGTGTATTTAATGTTGCTCCACTCAACGTTCCGACACAGCAGCGGAGCTGTGATCATGCAGAGTTGCGTGTTCTCCGTCAGCAGCAGCTGATCTGATCAGCTGAATCCATCAGATCTAGCTAGTTCTAGTTAATGATATGACTGCCTGCTTATCACAGGACACCTACACAATAAGCGTTGCTTGGCAAAGGCGTGTGGCCGCAAAGTATAGCGCAGCATTATGCATATGTTTATATGAGGGGTCAAAATCCCATGCTCATAAAATGCTCATATATATTTTTCTCTTCATTCCCCACGCCCCAAAATAAATAAATATACCAATTTTAGGAAAAGTAAGGAAGTTTGAGCAGTGTGGGTTTTATATTAACAGAGTTATACATATTTCAAAACGCGAAGTGTAATAACTGCAGGTGCCTCCCTGTCAGTATGACAAAGATCCTCAGTGAAGCACAAGCCCATGTTTCTCACTACATTGTAAGTACAACTTATTAAAAAGATCAGTTCAATGCAACCAATGTCATCTTAGTGTTATTGCATGA
Organism: Gymnodraco acuticeps; assembly: GCF_902827175.1. NCBI lineage: Eukaryota > Metazoa > Chordata > Actinopteri > Perciformes > Bathydraconidae > Gymnodraco > Gymnodraco acuticeps. The sequence continues at coordinate 791,917 of NW_022990254.1, read as the reverse complement.
TGTTAAAATTGGTTTGCCATGAATTTAGTGATGGATTGTAAACATTTGAAATGTAGCATTTAAGTGTTTCTCAGTTACAAGGTTGTTGTTTTAATAAATCAGACACTGACAGCCCGTCCACACACATGCATGAAAAAAATCTTGAAAAATATTGAAGCTGGGCGTGTCTGAAGCTTGGCGATTTTTTGCGAGCAACGCGACCAACAACCAATCACATGAATCTCCCGCCCCCGACATACAAAGCAATAGCAATGTTAAAACGAAGTAAACTGGATATAAAATCCCCAAACAGGCGAAAACCTACCAGTTTCACCCACTGTCTCTGCCACCTCCCTCCATGCCTGGTTCCTCAGGTTTGTATCCCGGTAAATAGTTCTGGTTGTAAAGAACCGGGTGATTTGCTACCGTAATTTCTCGTTTGGAATATGAGGAAATGAACTCTGGCTCTCCCAGCTTGCACGCGGTTTGATTGGCTAGCGCTTGTACTGGCGGGATTTGCATAAACGGGATTTGATTGGCTGATGCCAGCTTCGAAAGCATCGGGAGCATCAAAAGTTGAACATTGCTCAACTTTTGATGCTCACGATGCTTGCAAAGCCATGCTCCGCTCCCCACAATACAGTTCGGCGAAGATTCAAAATCTTCTACGTCACCCCATTCAAGTGAATGGGCGAAGCTTTGAAAGATTTTTTTCATGCCTGTGTGTGGACGGGCCGTGATGGTGCAGCGCTGTACTGTACCTCTGTACGTACCTCTATAGGCATTTTTTCCTTAACAAATTGTTTTTGCGCTGATCAGGGGGTACTTGGCTGAATTTTTTTTTCAAAGGGGGTACATTATTGAAAAAAGTTTGAGAACCACTGCTTTAGACAATATGAAGTTAACTGTAAGGAGTGGCTCAGTTTTTTAAAATAAACAATAGTATTACTGTATTTCAATATCTCACGTCTGAAAGTTTAATTTAAAAGAAGAAGAGGCACCTAAAATTAAGATTGTTATTTCAATACATTTAGTTGATTTTGTCTTTTTAATTGTTTAAAGTAAAATAGATAGAACTGGTACTTAAGAGTTATACAGTCTGGTTGCGGAGGAGGCACACAGGTAAGAGCACTAACTAGCTACCATCACATGTAACTAAGCTTGACTTGAATTTATCAAAAGTATAATTTAAGTAACAGCAAAAAATCAATAACTAAAATCATGCACATATTTGAATCTTTGCTGGATCCACTGTTGAATTTACCACAAAATAGCCTATATATTTTAGAAACTTGAAGGCATTTTAAGATTTGTATTAAGTATATTTGTATTAAGATTTGTATTATCCCAAAACTCAATACCTTAAATTATTATTGAAAGTTTGCTGTTTCATGTTAACTTACCTTAAGCAACGTAAAATGTGCAGACCGGGAGCAACAGACGTAGGTTAGCCGGCTAGCATCCCAGATCAGCACTGCTGAGCATGTTAGCTTAGCTTGGTATCCTCAGCTAGCTCTGGAACTTCCAGCTCGGTGGCAGCAGGTCCCGCCTCGGCTCCGCCTCTTTGCCCTTATTTGGAGCAGGCGGGAGTTAGACGCCGACGTCACTGTCGAGCCATTACGGCCCGTCCACACAGCGGCGTGTCTGAAGCTTGGGGAGTTTATGCGAGCAACGAGACCAACAACCAATCACATGAATCTCCCGTGCAAATCAAATCAAGTTCTCATTCATAACACTCCGTTCGATGTCTCACTATGGGATGCGCCTCATCGCGGAGCAAACAGAAGCATCAATCTAATTACGCCAATCCTGATTGGCTGGTGATCTTGACGTCAGCGTCAGGGAATTCACCCCCTATAAGTAGCTTGCGCCACGAAGCATGCGTCATTCAAACACCTCTTCTTGCTTCAGAGCACATCTCTATAGTAGCCGGACAAGCTTAACGGTCCACAGACTGAACCCAAATATAACCATTTCGGTCGACGGGCGCTCGCCGGCTACTCCTTCTGCTTCGCAGGAAGACGGTAATACTAACGCCAGTTAGTATTGAAATCGACCTCGCCGTTCTCTTTCCCCGGAAAGGTAGGTCTGATTTTTTCAAGCTAGCAACACACCTGTTGCTAGCTCGCTCCCTCACTTAATCGATTATTAATGTCCACTGACCTGCCGGCCGGCAGTCAAGACGCGGGGGCGTCCGCCGCAGAGAGTGAACCCCTCTCCGTGTCGGTCTGGGGCTCATTATCTGCGATGGCTGCAGAACCGGAATCCTGCGCCCTGGCAGGCCGGGACCCGGTGACGGCAAGACACGCGGGAACGGGACCCCACGCTTTACCGAGCTGGGGCTCCCGGTTAGACCTCACCATGGTCTCACCCGCGGAGGATGTCCTCGAGCTGGACTACGATGAGGACGAAGAGGACGCCTCGGTGTTCCTCCTGTCCGAGTCGGATGAACATGAAGAGGAGATCTTCATGTCATCGGCTCAGGCTGCAAAGCCTGGAGCGAGGGCTGCTCTCCCGGGCGATAGCACACCAGCTTCGCCCTGTCTGAGTATGGACCTGCAGGCCGTGTGTTAACGCGCCGCGGCCAGACTCGACATCCCGTGGCCTGAAATGGCCAAGGAGACCTCCAGGTCCCGCTACGAAGGGAAACATTTTCCCCAAGCAGCGCGGACAAAGAGGCAACTCCTTCCGGTCTTCCCGGAGATGTTGGATGAGGTGTCGGTCTCGTGGAGAGACCGGCCCTTCAGCAACAAGGTCCCAATCCAGGGTGCCTCCTCCCTAGACTGTGACGGAATGGAGCAGCTCGGCCTGCTCCGCATACCGCCCATGGAACCGCTGGTAGCGGCCCACCTCCTACCCGTCACCAAGCAGGAACCCCACGCTGCCAGCAAAGTCGGACCGATTTCAGTCGACAATGACTGAACGGTCCTACAAAGCCGCAGCGTTGTCCGCCAGGGCCCTGAATGTGTCCTTGCTGCTAACCGCTTACCAAGCGGAGCTCTGCGAGGACCTGTCGGGTAACCCGGGGGCAGCCACTCTGGACGAGATGGCAGCGGTCACGGACATTTGTCTCCGTGTCCAACGCTGCGCCGTCCAGGCCACGGGCAAGGCAATGGGGATCATGGTGGTGCAGGAAAGAGCGAGATGGCTCAACCTCACCAACCTCCCAGACCGGGAAAAGGAGGATGTGCTGGATATGCCCATCGTTCCCGAGGGAATTTTCGGCTCCGCTCTTGCCTCCATGCAAAGGAGATGTGAGTCGAAAAAGAAGAAGGACGAGGCACTCCACCTCTGCCTCCCTCGAAGGGTCCAGCCGCTGCCTTCGCAGCAGCAGTCCTTCGCAGCAGCAGTCCTTCGCCCAAGCTGCCTCGAACCCTGCTCGGTTTAAAACACTGAAGACGCAGAGGTCGCAGCCCGCCCCGAGTCCCTAGCCCAGGCTGGAGACGAGGGCGAGCTGGCCTAGAAAATCTCTGGTTCCGGCTGCAGCTCAGGCGCAGCCAACCCAGAATTTCGGCCAGCAGTCGAGGAAGAAGAAGCGAGCGGCGTGACAGCCCCTCCGTGACAGAGCTGGAAGTCCACGGTTCCCCAGCTCTAAATGTGTTCCCGCCGCCTCGAGAGATGCCTCAACATCATCCTCAAGTCCGCACAAACACATGTCACACATTTGTTGATTTTTCTGTCATAAAACATTTGCCGCTGACGCATCCAGGCTTCAGGCCGAGGGCGCAGCTCAAAAAAATGAAAAGAAAAACAATAAAACCAATAAACAGCCCGTCAACTGTTCCCCTTCTGAGAGCAGCTACGGCATCTCTCAAAAGGCGGATTACAGGCGGGTCTGTGAAGGCACAACCGCCACGCGCATGCGCAGTGCCGGCTGGGGCTTTAAAGGCACCACCGTCACGCGCATGCGCAGTGCCGGCTGGGGTTGTGAAGGCACCACCGTCATGCGCATGCGCAGTGTCAGTGGGGATTGTCGAAAAGGGGCACCACTGTGTTCAGACACTAGAGGGCCCCATAACACAACAAATAGAGACTCAGAGGGGAAGAGACGTGACATCTCCACTGGCTCTAAGGAGCATGCAGTGGAAGATGCTCACATCATCTGCTTGGGTTTTCAAGACAGTAACACGGGGCTACAGACTCCAATTCGCTGTCACCCCCCCTCGCTTCTCGGGCATTCTTCATTTGCAGGCCCGAGGAGAGTCAGCCCATATTCTGGAGACAGATATTCTCTCACTCCTAGAAAAGAGGGCTATATCTATTGTACCCGCCGAGCAGAGTCAGGGCGGCTTCTATTCCAAGTACTTCCTCGTTCCCAAACGGGGAGGGAACGGAATTCGGCCAATACTTGATTTGAGGGCTCTGAACAAATATCTAAGAAGATATAAGTTCAGAATGCTCACTCACACATCTCTGCTGCGGCTCGTGCGACAAGACGACTGGTTTACATCAATCGACCTGAAAGATGCGTATTTTCACATCCCAGTATATTACCCACACAGGAAATATCTGAGATTCGCATTTCAGGGGATCTGTTATGAATACAGCGTACTCCCGTTCGGTCTGTCCCTCAGTCCAAGGGTGTTTGTACGATGTACGGAAGCTGCGATAGCCCCGTTAAGACAACAGGGTATTCGCCTGGCGACCTACCTGGACGACTGGCTGCTTCTCGCACAGTCGGAGCAGGAGGATGTTACGCAGACAAATGTCCTCGTAAAGCACCTGCTCAACCTGGGTTTCATAATAAAGACAGAGAAGAGCATGTTGTGCCCCGCGCAGACTATACTCTTCCTGGGTTTACGCCTGAACTCGGTGCCCTTTTCAGCTCCCTTGTCAGCGGAAAGAGTGAAAGCTTTCAGAGCTTGTCTCGCTCTTTTCCAGCTGCGCAAACATGTTCTCTTCAGATCATGCCTGCGATTGCTGGGGCTCATGGCGTCAGCCATCCTGGTCGTACGACTGGGACGCTTACACATGAGGGAGTTTCAGCGCTGGGTGGCCGCCCTAAAACTAAGAGTGATGGTTACTGTGAAATGCGTAATGGCACTGCGCCACTGGCTGCACCCGACTTTTCTAGTACGAGGTGTGCCTATGGGTGCTGTCCTTTCACGGAAAGTGGTCACCACGGACGCATGTCTGACAGGTTGGGGAGGTATTTATGAAGGTCGCCCGGTGAGGGGTCTCTGGAGCAGAGACCTCCAGCGGGCGCACATAAATTACCTGGAGCTTTTAGCGGTGTTTCTCACCCTAAAACGCTTTCTGCCTTTCCTCAGGGGACATCACGTCCTCGTGAGGACAGACAATACGACCACAATATCGTATATTAACCGCCAAGGGGGTTTGCGTTCTCTCCAGTGACACATACTGGCGCGCAAACTGATCCTATGGAGCGGTAGACGTCTCCTCTCTCTGAGAGCGACGCACGTACCGGGAGTGATGAACCTCGGGGCAGATCTACTGTCCAGAGGTATACCACTTTATGCAGACTGGACTCTACATCCAAGGATTGTGAGCCAGCTATGGGTGCGTTACGGCAGAGCCGTGGTGGATCTGTTCGCATCGAAAGACAATGCTCAGTGTCAGCTGTTCTTTTCGATGCGCGATCTAAATGCACCGTTAGGCGTGGATGCACTCGCGCATGATTGGCCCCCGGGCCTTCTGTACGCGTTCCCACCCATGGCTCTGATACCCCCAACTCTGGCCAGAGTGAGAGAGCAACGCCACACACTTATCCTGATAGCTCCGCACTGGCCAGCTATGTACTGGCTAGCCGAGATATATCAGCTGCTGTGCGGGCAGCCATGGCAGCTCCCACTACGCAGGGACATACTGTCCCAAGCGGGGGGGGGCGATCTTTAACCCACACCCAGAGCGCTTGGCTCTATGGGCCTGGCCCGTGAGTGGTACAATCTGAATACAGTGTGACATGAAGCTGACCCTGGCAGCTGCCAAGCGAGCCAGTGGCACTCATGCACTATCTGTACAGTCTTCATGCACTCAGTTCGCCCCAGGGCAAACAGAGTGTGGTTGAAGCCCAACCCTGCCTTTATCTTAAGGCGGTTAGTTCAGGTACCACATTTGACATCGAGGCATCCTCCCCGCCACTGTATTCCTCCGGGGAACAGCGGCCGGATTTGCCGTGTCTAGCCCGTGCTTTACGCACGTACAGGGACAGATCAAGGGTGCTTTGTCATAATGACCAACCCCTTGTGTCCTGGGCTAACCCTTATAAGGGCAAGCCTGTTACTAAGCAACGGCTCTCCCACTGGTTTGTGGAAGCAATTGCTTTGGGGCCCATACGAGTCAGAGTTCGCAGGCACCCTCGGGTCCGCAAGCTCTTTCGACTCAGGGTCTGGCTGCATCCTGGGCTACCTGTTAAGTTCTGGTTGGTTTGGTGATTTTCGAGATAAGCTCGTCTGACAATACGGGAGCTACAATTTCCCATAGTGAGACATCGAACGGAGTGTTATGAATGAGAACTATAGGTTACTTACGTAACCCCAGTTCTCAGAGTAACATGTAGTGAGATGTCTCACCAGACGGCCCTCCTTGCTATGGTGAAGCGAGAAGAGGTGCTTATTTTGAATGACGCATGCGTCGTGGCGCAAGCTACTTATAGGGGGTGAATTCCCTGACGCTGACGTCAAGATCACCAGCCAATCAGGATTGGCGTAATGAGATTGATGCTTCTGTTTGCTCCGCGATGAGGCGCATCCCATAGTGAGACATCTCACTTCATGTTACTCTGAGAACTGGGGTTACGTAAGTAACCTATAGTTTTATTTATATAGCACATTTATAAACGATTTTTGGTCAAGCCAAAGTGCTGTACATATAATAAAAATAGCCTACAGTAGAGACACTTTACAGCTAATAAACAGCACAGTTTGTTCAGAATATCATATATAAACTCCCCAAACAGGCAAAAACCTACCAGTTCCACCCACTGTCTCTGCCATCTCCCTCCATGCCTGGCTCCTCCGGTTTGTATCCCGGTAAGTGAAGAGAGACTGATCACATAACACCGGGTGATTCACTACCGCTATAATTAATTTCTCCTCCATTTTTTGGAATATGAGGAAATTACCTGCGTAGTCTCTCCCAGCATACACACGGTTTGATTGGCTAGCGCTTGTACTGTCAGATTTGCATAAACGGGATTTGATTGGCTGACGCTCGAGGCGCCAAGAAGTTGAACATTGCTCAACTTTTGCAGCCAGCGTCGCTTCCAACAATGCAGTTCGGCGAAAAGTGACGTCACCCCATCCAAAGTGAATGGTGAAGCGTCAACGCACGCCGCTGTGTGGACGGGCCGTTAGTGGCCGACACCGCCTAGGCAACTCTGCAGAATCCTATGGGTGACTACACGGACACTACGTCCATTTATATACACAGTCTATGGTTTAAACCAACAGGATTACACACCAGGGAACATCAAACACATAAACCCTGTGAAAATTGTTCTAGATCTGTCATGTAAAGAAATATTTACCATGATAGTAGGGAGAGTGGGGTAAGTCTCAAAAAAACGATTCAAGCCCTTCTTAGACTTGACACATTAATAATTGTTTCACTTTACTTAAATATTTTTATTTAAGAAATAAACCTAAGTATAGTTCATTAGTGTAACACAAATTACATTAATCAATTCACTTATTAAATGTATTTAAGACAGAGCAACTCAAAATGAATTGTTTTCATTTGGGACCGCCCCTTTGCACATCACCTTTGCGCATGCACAAAATCCGTTCTGTCATTTGCCGCCTTTTGTCTAACACTGACGGTGTGAAACTGACGGTGGAAAGTCTATTATTTGGTAAGTATTTGTTTTTTCTAGTAGTTTAGAATGTTCCCTGTTTCCAAGTAGGCCTAATGCCTTTTCATTATATCGACAAGAATATTTGAAACCACCGTGTTATATTTTGCTCCGTTTTTAGTTGGGTCTAAACAGCAAGCTAGCTAGCTTGCTAGATATGGTTAGCATTGAATACTGGATAGTAGAGATCATTAGATTATATTAAATTAGATGTCACGTTATTGTCATTGAACACAGTACACCGAAATTCAGTTTAAATTCAACCAAAAAATGCAAAGAGTAATTAAAGTGCACGAGGTAAAGCAGCAAGCTAGCTAGCTGGATAACTGGTTTGTTAGCTAGCTTGCTAGATACGGTTAGCATTGAATACTGGATAATGGAGATCATTAGATTATATTACATTCGATTTAACGTTATTGTCATTGAACACAGTACACCGAAATTCAGTTTAAATTCAACCAAAAAATGAAGTAAACTACATTCCTCTGCACCCAAAAGGCGAAACCACAGAAAGCTTGGAGAACGAGAGAATTGCCTTATTGTCAGAACTGAAAAAGCGTGACAATGAAGTGGTGATAAAAGCAAAAATGGAAAAAACCTTCTCCCACAGACGCCTTGAGATTGTGGAGCAAAGGCCTTTGATAGGGGACTTCAAATGCAGATGGCCTGCTCTGTTTCAGCAGAGTGAAGTAAGTAAATATTTGTATTTGTTGACAGTCTTTTATTATTGTCTTTTGTGATTCATGTCTACATCCTTGCATGGTTGTGATTCTAATAAACAAGTAACAATTGGTTGTATTGTGCTTGTTAATAATATTTTTAAGGTGAATGCGGAGTTTTTGAGGATCACAACATCACCACTTCAATCAAAGTTCATGTGGCAGCTGGACCACTTCTCAGACAAGCTCTTGAAGATCTTCAAGACCAAAGGAGGAGTGAAGGGGCACAAAATCAAGGAAGCCCTTGCAATATCAGATTCGGTTAGTATAAATGCAGAGAACCTCGTTTTTCACTGTATTGTTTTTGTCCATGATCATATGAACACATTTAAGAAATTGTCTGCTTTTATAGTGTTTTTAAGGCAATAGCTTATTGTGGAAATGTAGGTGTAAGGAGTCCTGCTTAGGGACACACACGACAGATACAGCCCTCTACTTTGTAAACTACCTGCTCTGTTGCACATGCATTGTGCTTAATTGTCTTTGATTTATCGCCCCTGCTTTAGTTTGAAAACATCCACATCAAGAGGGGGTGCATCCTGCGAAGCATCGCGATCTACCTCAACGAGGATCCAGACTCTTTTTTTAAGGAGTATCAGGTATGTTTATCACAATATGTTTTCAATGTATTGGTTAACAGTGTTACCCACAATTATAACCACCATTACTTACATTTATAATAAGAAAATTATATGGCACACAACCCTATCCCTGCTTACATCTAAATATCTTATCACATATCATAAATACATGCAGAAATAAATAAATGTATACATTAATATAGGAATGAATATATGTAAGAATGAATAAATACAGAAATAAAAAAATAATAATAAATAGATACAGAAGTAATTTCATCGGGCAAGTGTTAAAATAAATATAGAAAAAAGTGAATTAATACATTTATACAGATATAAATACATCTATAAATTAACATAGGAATACAATTGAATAATACAAATGTGAATTAAAACATGAATATATCTGGAAATAAATACAAATAATAAATGAATGCTGAAATAAATATTTACATTTATATATAAATACATCTATAAATGAATAAATAAATATGGACATGAATACATATGTAAGAACTTATAAATAATTGAATAAATACATAAATAAAATAATAAATAAATGCTGAAATATATTAATCAATAGATTCATGTTTAAAAAGGTATGTGAATGCAGCAATTACTAAATTGTTAAAGGAATAATTACATAATCACATAACAAGGAAATAAATTATTAAAGAATAAATAATCAAATACATATCGAAATAAGTAGGTAAATGCATAATTAACTACAGGAATAACAACAAATTACATTATTAAGTAGGGATGTAAACAAATAATACCTGAATTAATAAATAAGATAACGTTGATAATCAAACAGAACATACAGGAATATATCTTTATAACTTATTTATGCAAACATTTTCTTACAAGCTTAATTTAGTTCTGTGTTGGAGGTCCTAACCTTCTCTGGTATCACTCGGACATTTTTGTCCAAATTGGTAATTTTTCACATCAGATTTGGCTATAATGATTTTGTGTTTTTTCTAGATACTTTTTGGAATTTCAATTTTTCTAATCGGTCTCGAATACACTGTACAAATTACCCTAATTGTCCATTTAAAAAATGTTCCCACACTTCCCAAAAAGTGTGGGGGAAAAATATTTAAATATAATATTTGTATCATATCATTTTATCATTCAAGTTTTTGAAAGTGGACATTTTTATCCTGAGTGGCCAAATAGGGTAGTACATTTGAGTGATACCAGAGGGTTAGTCTAAAACTGTTTTGATCAATTAGGAGAGCCACATAAGTAAATCTGCTTCTATAAAATGTAGTAATTCAGGTTTTAGTTAACACATGTGTTGTATGTTTGTGTCTTTGTTCAGGCCTCTGCCTCTGAAGATGCCAAGAGGGACATGGCAAACACAGTCATGGGCATATACACACTTCAAAGAGATGTGGATGGGCAGCCAGAGGACGTGGGAATTGTCATCGAAGGCAATATAGTCATGGACAACTTGGGCAGCGTGATTGTGGGGTTTGTCATGCTATTGGGACTTATTTATGCCCTGGATTTGAGCTTTCCGGACAACCTCAAACACACCTTCGAGTTCATGCAGAAGGTAGTGATGAATCTGGATGGGCACAAGCTGAATGGTAAAATCGAAAGTCTGAAGATCAAGTTGTTCGATTGAAATGTGAAAAAGAAGTGACTCATGAGTTCATTGTTGTCATTTTATTCACGAGTTTCCTAGTCAGAGCAGATTGAGCCGTTATATCAATCATTTGTGCTTTTCTGTATTTGTTTCAACACACTGTAACACTATTTCCATATGTTGGTGTTTGCAGTGCACTCTTTATGTTATGTGTTATTGTCCTGTTAGAAGAGCAGTGCATACCCCTGTTATATTGTATTCATTGTATTTGGCAAAGGGAGATTTGTAAGTTAATTATAGGAGTTCCATTTCTCTGCCATTTTAAAAATGGTATTATCTTTCAGAAATGTTTTTCATCTTTCAGTGTGAATTCATTCATTTTAAAAAGACTGTATTGAATGGAGGATTGTTTTGAATAATGTGAATTTAAAAATAAAAAAAACTAAACCATGTTTTCTATCATGTGTAACACATTTTTATTAAATTATATTTAACCTCATTATTTCATTTTCAATTAATTAAATAGGATTTAGGTGGACTAGCATTATTTAAATTCATAAAGGTAATGTTATCATTTTACTTAAACTCTATTTGAAAAATTTGAGTTGGACTAACTCATTTACATTATACTGCATGGATGCCATTAGTTTGAGTTTGTGCCACATATATTTATTGGATGGAAAACCTGCCAACAATAAAATTGAGTTAATCCAATGAGTTATTTCTTTGAGTGTAGGTAAGTTGAGCAATTTTTTTAGTTATGCTGTCCTCTAAGCAAGGAGAAATGACACATAGCAAACTGCTCTCATCTGTCACATACAGTAAGTAAGTTAAACTGAAAGCAAAAGGCAGATCTAAATAGTTATCTGGCTAAGATCTTTACACAAACAGACACTCATAACAAAGACCATCATAGTTTTAAAGTGACAGTGATGTTTTAAGTCATTTTGGCCTGACCAGAATGACTTCAAGAATATATATTCTGTTAGAAGTTTAGATGCTATAAGACCATTACGTTTCTTTCTTCAGGGTTTAAGAAGACATTTAAGTTTCTGAATAAAGGACATGTCCTACTTCTGATTGCACACATTATTTCAGTTTCTGCCCTAATACCCCAAAAGAACATATTCCTACCATACTTTTTACATGTCTAATGAAAATACAATTGCCAGTGATTTTCTCATCACATGAATCTGTCAAAAACAGTAGTCTTTCACAGTTTTTTCACTGGTTTGACGGTGTAAACACAAACTCTGTCTTCCATTCCGTCAACCTTTTTGCAATGGTTTGCGTATATCAAAACACATGTTGATTTTAAAGTATTTTATAATGATTCTCTTTACAACCAGACATTTTGAAATGGCTTCCTTTTTGGTCATGCATCTCTAGTTGGTTTACTATGAATGCACAAGGATGGCCTAACAGGCAAGATGTTATGCAATATGTTAAATACCCAAGTGAGACCCATACTCCAAATGTACTGTAAAGATTTCCGAAGAAATCTCCAAAAATCAGCACCTCTCGATTGGAAGCTGCTACAATCCAAATAAGGCCTGTTTCATGACCAATATTCAATTCAGCCATATTTTAAATAGCAGAATATGCGTGGTCATGTAAACATAGCCCCTAATGACATGTTACTTGATAACAGACTGCAAATTATCATTGACCTGGAGTCTAATGATTAGTTCCTAGATACGGAAACTCAAAAAAGGAAGATGGTGCCAGCAGTGTGCACGGTGAGACGTCTCCCAGGCCTGTTCAGCCTTTTATTTGTTCTAGTAGTTTTATTGTTTTGTGTTTTTTGTCAAAATGTCTCTGCTCTACTAGTTTACGACCGCCAGTCGCTTATGGAAATCAAAGCGTTTCCGGAGGGGGTATTAGAGCAATGTTTGGGAGAGCCAACCTCGAATCCTCCTCCTCCACTTCTTTCAATACGCATACCGGCGACATACCTGCGCTGCCAGGTATATGCCATGCCCCAGAGGAATTGCCCAAGACGAAGGGGAAAGCGGGGCGGATAAGCCGTAAGGATCAGGGCTTACCTGCTATCTCTACGTGGAAAGGCCCCTGGCCTCAATAGCAGTGGATGCTACGCTGCCCCGATGACTAGGCAGAGATGGCTCCTCCGCGTCTTTCCAGATGGCCGTTTACTGAGCCTACCGGAGCAGGCTAATTTCCCCAGGCGGATACGCAGGGGTGGCGTGGATCACAGACACCTTCGCCCACTGGATTGTATTCAAAAACCGGGAAGAGAGGAGCTTACTCTCCGCCTGGCACTCATCAATGCTAGATCGCTAGCTAACAAGACTTTCCTGCTTAATGACTTTTTTAAATCCCGGGATTTGGACTTTATGTTTCTGACAGACCTGGATTCGTGCTGGTGAGTTAACAGCTTTTTCGGAACTTCTACCACCTGACTGTTCATTCATCAGCACCCCGCGGACCACCGGTAGAGGTGGAGGGCTGGCGTCGGTCTTTAAATCCAGCTTTAACTGCCGTCAAACTCCGTCGAACAGCAACTTTTCGAACTACACTTAACACTTCCAGTGCTCTGTGCTTTGATCGAGCGCCCTCTGAAGTTCAATAAGGATTTTATTCAGGAATTCTCAGACTTTGTAGCGGGGGTTATCTTGAACTTTGATCGATTTTCAATTATTGGCGATTTTAATATTCACGTGTGCTGTGCTCGTCAAATAATTTATGAATCTCATTTACTCTTTTACAGTCGGTTAATGGCCCGACACATGAGAAGGGACACACACTGGACCTTGTGTTGTCTCATGGTTTAGATGTTTGTATCAGGGACATTTGTGACACTGGTATTTCGGACCATTTGCCTGTGTTATTTACTATGATGCTGCCTTGCTCTCAAGTTGACTCGTGCGTTCCGGAGAGCCGCTTACGTGCGCTGAATCCTCTGACAGCGTCACAGGTTTCCGTTGCCTTTAATGACTCTGTGCTTTCCACATTAATTGACTCTTGTGATGCAAGTGCTGAGGAGATTCTCAGCCTTTTTAATTCTACTTGCACGGATATTCTGGACCTGATCGCTCCATTCACGGCCAGACACCCTAAACCTGTGACTGAACCGTGGATAACTGACTCTACCCGTGCCCTGAGACGTGCATGTAGACGAACAGAGAGGAGATGGAAGAAGGATAAACTTCACGTCTCCTTGGGGATTCTAAGAGACGGTTTAAGCGAATATCAGAGGTTAAATGTGCAAAAACTCATTTTATTTCTAATCTTGTGTCCAACAACAGAAATAGGCCCCAGTTCCTTTTTATCACTCTTAATTGTCTGTTAAATCCCTGTAACTCTCCCTGTGTTGTGCCATTACCTACTCCATGTGAAAAGTTCCTTTCATTTTTTAATGATAAAGTCTTGGCCATCAGATCTTCACCTCCTCCTCTCACCTTAGACCCAGCAGTGTCTCCTGTGTGCTCAGCTGTCTTCGAGCAGTTTGACCTGGTTTCACTGTTTCACAGTTATCTGATGTGGTTAACCAATTGAAACCTTCACAATACCCCTTAGACAGTATTCCTCCCAGACTACTGAAAGACGTTTTTAATACTATTGGGTCATATATTTTAACTTTGATAGATATCTCTCTCACCTCAGGCTACGTTCCAACCTTTTTTTGTAGTGCAGCCTCTTATCAAAAAACAGAACCTTGATCATTCTGTTCTCTCCAACTTTAGACCTATTTCTAAGCTTCCCTTCCTGTCTAAAGTCCTAGAGAAAGTGATGTTAGCGCAACTGCAGTCACACCTTGTTTTAAACTGCATATCAGAGAAGTTTCAGTCTGGTTTTAAATCACGCCACAGCACAGAAACTGCTCTCCTAAGCGTTTTGAATGATCTTCTTTTAACTGCTGATTCTGGGAATTCTGCTGTGCTTGTGCTTTTAGATTTGTCTGCTGCTTTTGACACCATTGACCACCAAATTCTTTGATCGCGCCTTGAGCTGTGTGTTGGTATTAAAGGTTATGTCCTAAAATGGTTTCAATCCTATCTGTCAGAAAGGACCTTTTCTGTGCATCTTGGCCAGTATTATTCAGCTGCAGCCCCACTAGCATATGGGGTCCCACAAGGCTCTATCCTAGGCCCCATGTTGTTCAGTCTGTATTTACTACCTCTGGGGTCAATTTTTAAAAAGCATAACATTTCTTACCATTGCTTTGCAGATGATCTGCAGGTATACCTGCCTATAAAAGCAAATATGGAATCTAGGATTGCCTTGCTTAGCTGTCTGAAAGACATACAATCATGGATGGAAATCAACTTCCTGACTCAACGAAAACAAGACAGAGATTATAATATTTGGACAGTCTGAACTCCTGGATGGCTTTAATAGTGTACTCGGCCCCTTAGCCTCCTACAGCCGTCCCTCTGTCAGAAATCTTGGAGTCATCTTTGACAACTGTTTTAAATTCGACAAACAGATAAGCTCAGTTGTCAAGACAAGCTTCTTCCAGCTGCGGCTTCTGGGGAAAGTAAAAGCCTATCTTCCTAGTAAGGAATTTGAACAGCTAATCCACTTATTTATAACGTCTCGTTTAGACTATTGTAACTCCCTGTATATTGGTGTTGAGAAGTATTTGATCGCCTGCAGCTGGTCCAAAATGCGGCTGCACGCCTTCTTACTGGGAAGAGACGTTATGATCACATCACACCCGTTTTGGCAGACCTTCATTGGCTTCCTTTCAGTTACAGGATCCAGTTCAATAACTTACTTGTTGCTTTTAAATCATTGCATGGACTGGCACCACATTACCTGTCTGAGTTGTTGCACCGCCATGCTCCAGCTAGAGCATTGCGCTCAGCTCAGCAGAATATGTTGGTGGTTCCTCGGAGCAGGAAAAAAAACAGAGGTGACAGGGCCTTCAGTGTTGCAGCTCCCAGACTGTGAAACAGCCTCCCAGCACATATCCGGACTGCTGAGTCTATTGAACTTTTTAAATCTCAGCTAAAAACTCACCTCTTTGCACTGGCTTTTAATACTAGTTGAACATTACATTTTTATATTTGTATGTGTTTTTATTTTATTTGTTATATGTTTCTAGCTTTTTATCATGTTTTTAATTATTGTTTTATTATTGTAAAGCCCCGGGGGTGGATGAGATCCGCCCGGAAATGCTGAAGGCTCTGGGTGTTGAGGGACTGTCATGGTTGACACGTCTCATCAACGTTGCGTGGAAGTCGGAAACAGTACCGAAGGAGTGGCAGACCGGGGTCGGTGGTGGTTCCCCTTTTTAAAAAGGGGGATCAGGGGGTGTGTGCCAATTACAGAGGCCTCACACTACTCAGCCTCCCCGGGAAAGTTTACTCTAAGGTACTCGAAAGGAGGGTCAGGCCGATTGTCGAACCTCAGATTGAGGAGGAACAATGCGGATTCCGTCCTGGTCGTGGAACAACGGATCAGCTTTTTACTCTCGCAAGGATCCTGGAGGGGGGCCTGGGAGTACGCTTATCCGGTCTACATGTGTTTTGTAGACTTGGAGAAGGCGTATGACCGAGTTCCCAGGGAGTTACTGTGGGAGGTGCTGCGGGAGTATGGGGTGAGGGTAGTGCTGCGTACCGGTACGCCGAACCGGTACTGGACTTGTAAAAAGTTTCGGTTCAAGTCCGGTTAAAACCGGAACGTCGGGAACCGGTACTTGGACTCACAAAAAAACGAGCACTTACGTATATTCTGGTGTCTGTGGTTATTTAAACATTCCCTGATAAACGTTATTCAGCGTCAATCAATGAGTGCTAATCCCAGTGTGCTCAGTGTACAACATCACATGTCATTTCACCTTCGATTCACGGTTTGAAAACGTAGCATTTCGCCACATGCTAATGCTAACCGGAAGTGCATAATTTTCAGAATAAGTTAATAGTGTGAACTTCCGGTTTTTTCAGAATAAAACTGATTTAAATTAAATAGTGTATTTAATTCAAAATTACGCCATATCAACATTGATTTTAATTTCTAACAGTATGTATGTACATCACTATGTATGTAGTATGTACTGTATAATGTACACATGTAGAGTTGTAGAAAATACATGGTGTACAGACAGTACAGTACACTCTGACTGTACAGTCACTACAGTGTATACTGTATAGTAGGTGTGTAACAGTGTAATGCGTATAGTCTACTCTACACTCTACCTTTCAGCAACGTTTTAGGGATTTAGGCTCAGTCAGCTCAGGGACTGTTTGGTTACTTTAGTTTGGTAAATGAAAATAAATGTTTGAACTTTGTAGTAGTTCACTGTAGTTGCTGTCATAAGTCATTTGTAGACTTAGTGGCAAAAAGTATTTTTTTTACATTTGTACTTTGTAGAGAAATGTAGACACAAGTTGGAAGGGAGCACAATAAACCTGACGAGTTTGAATTTGAGTTGATTATGATAATTAGCTCACAATAAGTTCACTTTAGTTACTCACACAACTTGACACAAGCCAGGTTCAGGTCCGGACTTGAACCTGAACCTCTGGACTTGAGTCCGGACCTGAACCTGAATGTCAGTCCAGGTACGCAGCACTAGGTGAGGGGGTCTCTACTCAGGGCCATCCAATCTCTGTACTCCCAAAGCGAGAGCTGTGTCCGGGTCCTCGGCAGTAAGTCGGACCCATTTCCGGTGAGGGTTGGCCTCCGCCAGGGCTGCGCTTTGTCAACAATCCTGTTTGTAATATACATGGGTCGGATTTCGAGGCGTAGTCATGGGGGAGGGGGTCTGCAGTTCGGTGGACTAAGGATTGCACCACTGCTTTTTGCAGATGATGTGGTTCTTATGGCTTCATCGGTCTGCGACCTTCAGCACTCACTGGATCAGTTCGCAACCGAGTGTGAAGCGGCTGGGATGAGGATCAGCACCTCCAAATCTGAGGCCATGGTTCTCAGCAGGAAACCGATGGACTGTCCACTCCAAGTAGGGAATGAGTCCTTACCCCAAGTGAAGGAGTTCAATTATCTCGGGGTCTTGTTCTTGAGTGAGGGAACAATGGAGCGTGAGATGGGCCGGAGAATCGAAGCAGCGGGAGCGGTACTGCAGTCGCTTTACCACACCGTTGTGACGAAAAGGGAGCTGAGCCAGAAGGCAAAGCTCTCTGTCTACCGGGCCATTTTCGTTCCTACCCTCACCTATGGTCATGAAGGATGGGTCATGACCGAAAGAACGAGATCGCGGATACAAGCGGCCGAGATAGGTTTTCTCCGCAGGGTGGCTGGTGTCTCCCTTAGGGATAAGGTGAGAAGTTCGGTCATCAGGGAGGGACTCGGAGTTGAGCCGCTCCTCCTTCGCGTCGAAAGGAGCCAGTTGAGGTGGTTCGGGCACCTAGTTAGGATGCCACCTGGGCGCCTCCCTAGGGAGGTGTTCCAGGCACGTCCAGCTGGGAAGAGACCAAGGGGTAGACCTAGGACCAGGTGGAGGGATTATATCTCTTCGCTGGCCTGGGAGCGCCTTGGGATCCCCCAGTCAGAGCTGCTTGATGTCGCCAGGGAAAATAAAGTTTGGGGCTCTCTGCTGGAACTGCTACCCCCGCAACCCGACCACGGATAAGCGGGAGAAGATGGATGGATGGATGGATGGATTGTAATCCCATTGTGTTATTTCATATTGTAGTTATTGCCTGTACAGCACTTTGGTCAACTGAAGGTTGTTTTAAATGTGCTATATAAATAAATAAAGATTGAGATAGAGATAGATATCAGTGTATCTACATGCTGACCAATACCTTAATGAACTTTTCCTCACAACCTCTCAATCAATGATAAATGGCATATAGCTGCAACAACAAATAATTATGACTTCCTTATTAAGTGCAGATTAGTTACTTTGTGAACACCCTCTCCAGTGAAGTGCTGCATCATATTGTGCTTTACTTTATAATTATCGCACCATTACTTACCGTTTTTGCTTTCTCTTTAGTAGTTTACTCAAGGGGAATCAAAAAGAGTAGATGCTCGAGGAGATATAAACCTGAAACCCACATGAACCAATAATGCAACACAGTATTTCTCCCTTACACTTCCTACTGGACACCATTAGTTTGGATGCCAATTGTAAAAACGTCCATGCTTTCACCTAGTAAATAACCTGCATTTGTTTCTGAAAAAACACGTTGGATTATCCTTTTAAAATCCAATTAAGGCCTTTTTGTACATACTGTAGGTGTCCTTGTGTATTCTTTGTTAGATTAATGACAAATAAAACTGTTCTGAAAGCATATGGTTTGAGGCTAATAAAGGCAATCTGAACATGAAGGCTGATTAACACGATGATTAGAAGTGTTAAATATTTTGTGTGGGTAGTTATAATTTAGTCTAATGAAAAGGGAAAATTGCTTTTCTCCTACATCCTTAAACTACACAAATTCCCACAGCTTTATGATTCAACAATGTTACATCCACACAAGGTCAAATACCATGCACTGTTAAGAAAATCGAAAATAAGGTTTGAAAAAAAGAATAAGAATCAAGTTTTCAACAAAGCTGTGAACTTAGTGAATAATACAAAATGATCAAGTAACTCTCACTTCACTTTTTCATGTTGATATATTGTCATAAAGTAGTTCATACATACAACTGCTTTCATGGTCAACCCTGTCTCCTAAAAATTACGTTCCCACAGAACTAAACTGCATTCTCAATTACGTTTAGCTAGAAACGTATTTTCTCCCACGTTACGTTTGTTATGAACGTATCTCAAATACGTTTATTTTCTACATATCTTCTAGAAACATATCTTCTCCCACGTTACGTTCGTTATGAACGTATCTTAAATACGTTTATTTTCTACATATCTTCTAGAAACATATCTTCTCCCACGTTACGTTCGTTATGAACGTATCTTAAATACGTTTATTTTCTACATATCTTTGCCATTTATTGCCTTGCTTATAATAATGATAATAGTCATTTATAAATATCATTTTAGAGCACACATTTGAAATCGAGAATCGGGCTCGATATATGGTTAAATTAAAATCAGTAGGCGAGGCTGTAATTTCGGCAGCTGTTACTCTCATGAGCGAGGCAGAAAATAATAGTTTTAACATGACAAAAAGCTGCTGTGTCATTTATTGCACCTCAAAGATTAAAACAAATCCAGAGTTACTTGTTTCTGTACTTCCTCTAAGAAGAAAGGACAGTAAAAGAAGAGCTCTGTGGCTTCAGGCTTGATCGCCGTTCAAATGACAGCGTTGGTTTCCCCAAAAGTGGGCGGGGCTGTAAAGTGACGTTTTACTATCATCTATTATTCAAAACCATTCTATTTATTCTAACGTAAATTACATGCCAGTGTTTTATCTTTTTATTTATTTGTTTTTATTTTAAATCGTATAATGTCGGACTTTTTTCCCGTCTGTGAGGAAAATAAATGGGGTTTAGAGCCTCAAAATACTGAAATCTGTATTTTTTAAAATCTTTTCCTTCTAATTTGTTATTCTTTTCTAAATAACACACTGTTATTTACTCAACCATAACACACAATTATCCTTGTTTTTATTTATTCGTTTAATTCTATAATCTTGGGCTTTTTAGCCGTAAATAAAGTCACCGGAAACAGACGGGACATTTCGAGCGATACACACCACAAACCCACCGAACTGATTACCCAAGATCCTCAGCTTGAAGCTCGTTGATTGGATGTTTTAGCCGCAATAAACGCTGGGCTATGGTGTTAATAAGTTGTGATATCCGAAAACGAAAAATAAAATAATACCTAATTCAGAGTGTTCTTGCTTTTCTCTTTGGAAGTCATCACATAACGGCATTGTAATACACGGTTCGGCTGCATTACATATTATACATCTGCCGTAGTTCTTTATTTATAGAGCCCTGATGAGAAGACTTCTAGACAAACATGAGGAACTGCCGCCAAAACTGAATACTTGATGTGGATCATAAATATATCAACAATTAAACAACATCTTCAATTTCTTTTCACAAAATACGTCTCCTTGCAGTATCAATAGTAATTCGGCTGACTTTTATATTTGATCCAATTGGTAGATAATAGGTTATATTTACACCATAACGGTGCACAGCTGATAGAAAAGGACTTGTAGTTTTTAAAGATATTACTGATTTTCTTTGAATATAAGAATGTAAATACTGAGTTGAGAGAATAGTCAGGGGATTTGGGTGATGGGAGACACATCTATGGATTCAGAATTTCAATAGCGTACCATTAAATGACGGATATACCTTTCTGTCTGTGATGTTTTACAAATCAGATATTAATGTGTAGAAGTAAAACATGTGAAATAATATAGCAATATCCTGTAAAATTATGTAAAAACATGAATAAAACTACACATCTTCAGATGTTATACATACATAAGTGTTCTACACTAATAATACAAAGTTATTATTAGTATGCTGTGTGTACCTTGTGTGCACCGCCTAGTGGTTAAAGCACGTTATTGAATTATTTTTGTTGAATAATGTTATTTGATGAAAACAATATTAAGAGTACATACTTTCATAGGGGGAAAGTAGAAGGTCAATGATAGAAATATAGAATATAAAAAGTCAAGAAGATACTATAAGTGATCTCTACAATAAAACAGTTTAGTGCCGGATGTACAAAGATATTAATAGGAGGATGTGCAAAACAGAAAAACGAATTAACCTTTATTAACACATTAAATAATACTTTAGGTTAAGGTCTTATTTTAAACAAGAAAAA
This sequence comes from Gymnodraco acuticeps, assembly GCF_902827175.1. Taxonomy (NCBI): domain Eukaryota; kingdom Metazoa; phylum Chordata; class Actinopteri; order Perciformes; family Bathydraconidae; genus Gymnodraco; species Gymnodraco acuticeps. The sequence goes on along the minus strand of NW_022990254.1, from coordinate 770,544 downwards.
AGCTTTGGGGGTATCTATCTACCGATAAATATTAAGCCTGACAAAGTACTTAACGTCTAATATATTGCTTTCCTGCAATGTTAACTATGTTGAAGCACTTATTTTAACTGATATTATACACATTAATTATACTCTTATGTATGTAGATAGAATAAGAAATGTGCAGAATATGACAGTTTAATGGTGGAGGTACACACATATTGATAGATGTCTTGTAATGCGCTGTTGAGGAACCTGCGACCCAAGTTGTGTATATGATCAATAAACCTTAGAAAATCTTGAAATCTTGAAAGGGATGTGCAAAATAGCCATTATACAGTTTTTAATTAACTATTAGTAGAGAATAACGAGTAATGAATATACTTTATAGAGATCTGCAGATAAATGTTTCGTCTTCTCAAGCACCACCTATCAAATATCTCTCCTGATTGTTGGCACTTGACAATCACCTTCCCTGAATTTTACTCAGGTGTAACTAAAGTCTGCTTTAAGGGTTGTTTATATTTCACATCATTAATCAGAATCTGCAAAGTAACTAAACTAAATGTAGTGGAGTAAAAATACCAGGTTAACCTCTGAATTGTAGTGGAGTAGAATTACAAAGTAAGCTGTCGTGTGGGTATATATTAATGCTGCCCATTATGGATATAAGCGATTTTTACCCATTTAGTAATTACATGTTTTAAATGTGTACACACCAATGTGTTTCCTATCGCCTAAACCTCCAGGGCTGTACACAGTTTAATACTGGCAACTTCTAATTTTGGGAAAAACGTCTTTTAAAACTACAATTCCCAGTAGATACGTGCCATAGAGAACATGTTGCGAAACACAATAGCCAGCATGTGTATTTCTCGGGGGGCGTTCGAGTCCAGTTTTGAATAGTCTGCCGTGGTTTCGTTCCATTTCAAAGAGCTTGACGCTCGGCGTAACCTTGGCGCACTACCACTCCAACATCACGGGGTTTGTCAACGGGACTGTAGTCCCAAACGATAGCTGGGGATTATGGGTAATGTAGTGTCTTCGGCCATCCTAAATCTCGAAATGTCCCGTCTGTTTCTGGTGACTTTATTTACGGCTAAAAAGCCCAAGATTATAGAATTAAACAAATAAATAAAAACAAGGATAATTGTGTGTTATTGTTGAGTAAATAACAGTGTGTTATTTAGAAAAGAATAACAAATTAGAAGGAAAAGATTTAAAAAAATACAGATTTCAGTATTTTGAGGCTCTAAACCCCATTTATTTTCCTCACAGACGTTTATACGATTTAAAATAAAAACAAATAAATAAAAAGATAAAACACTGGCATGTAATTTACGTTAGAATACATAGAATGGTTTTGAACAATAGATGATAGTAAAATCTACGTCACTTTACAGCTCCGCCCACTTTTGGGGAAACCAACGCTGTCATTTGAACGGCGATCAAGCCTGAAGCCACAGAGCTCTTCTTTTACTGTCTTTTCTTCTTAGAGGAAGTACAGAAACACGTAACTCTGGATTTGTTTTATTGTTTGAGGTAAACGACACAGCAGCTTTTTGTCATGTTAAAACTATTATTTTCTGCCTCGCTCATGAGAGTAACAGCTGGCGAAATTACAGCCTCGCCTACTGATTTTAATTTAACCATATATCGAGCCTGATTCTCGATTTCAAAGGTGTGCTCTAAAATGATATTTATAAATGACTATTATCATTATTATAAGCAAGACAATAAATGGCAAAGATATGTAGAAAATAAACGTATTTAAGATACGTTCATAAGGAACGTAACGTGGGAGAAAATATGTTTCTAGAAGATATGTAGAAAATAAACGTATTTTAGATACGTTCATAACGAACGTAACGTGGGAGTAAATACGTTTCAAGCTAAACGTAATTCAGAATGCAGTTTAGTTCTGTGGGAACGTAATTTTTAGGAGACAGGGTTGTCATGGTTCATGATCTGGAAGGAGACATTTCAGTTACATTTGTTTGGTGCTTGGTACAAGCATCTAGTTCCAATATATGTTAGAGAACATTTGTAAGGCCGATCTCAAACACAATTTTAACTGCAACTGTTGGATACATTTTTTTCCTTTTTTTGTTTCGGATCTCTCTGAGCATAGCAGTTGGGTAAACATAGACCACAGTACAATCCCAATGCTTGATAAACCCTCCTTCTCAGGGTGTTTTCTCTGAGAAGATGTTGCTGAAAAGTAACCAGCTATAATACCTTCCAACAGAGAAGTGTCAAACAAAGATAATCCAAAAACAGCCCCATGTATCTCATGAGACTCGCTCTGTCGTCCAGCAGGGCCACGTTTCCTTCATCCCTTTGGCAGCTGTGAAGGGACGAGCAGGCTCAGGAACTGATTTAGGTCCCAGCAGTCGTTTGGCAGAAGCCAAAACAGCGGTGCACCGTAGAAGCTGCAGGACAGTTATGGTGCAATTCTGCTGGCTGTGCTATCCACCAACAGAGGTGCTAATTAATGCTAATTGCAAGAGGGGGTCAATTATACACTCCATGGTGCATGATTAGGACCACTGTGTAAGCAACCAATGAATCAAAACCACAGCTATCCTCTCTTCGGCTAAAAAGCAGAACACAAAAAAACATATTGGTATTAAATTAAAGGTGTAATAAGAGGCATTTTCCCTTCCCCTCTGCACAGCATTACCATAATATTGCTCTAGGGGAAGGATAGTGTTGTAACTGAAAACCAATATGTTAATAAATACTTGTATTTGTGCAAAGATTTCTTAATTTACTTCTTAGTTTCCAGCCTGTTTTATTGTGGTTTGGAATAATAACTTTACACTCACTACAATGCTTAGGAAGTGACTACTGGCCCCCACTCACATGCATTTCCCCCTGCTCAGCAGCTGAGGATGCTGGGACAAATGTTCAGCATGCAGAGACATTGTCTTTTCACTACACATTTATTTTTGGATTTCTAGCCGCTTTCTCCTCCACATTATGGATGAGCAGACACTATTTTCTGAGGAAGCTGAGATCCTTCAACGTGTGCAGCAAGATGCTGGAGATCTTCTTCCAGTCTGTTGTGGCCAGTGCAATCTTCTTTGCTGCGGTCTGCTGGGGGGGCAGCATCAGAGCCGGTGACACCAGCAGGATCAATAAACTGATCAGGAAAGCTGGGTCTGTCATCGGCATCAAGCTGGACCCCTTTGCAGCTGTGGTGGAGAGGAGGACACTGAACAGACTGTTGTCCATCATGGATAACCCCACCCATCATCTCCACCTGCAGCTGGACAGTCAGCGGAGCTCCTTCTCCAACAGACTGCTGCAGCTCCGCTATCACAAGGACCGATACAGGAAAACATTCCTGCCAACTGCAATAACTCTGTACAATAAATCACCTCTGGCTGGAAGAAAACTCTCTGCTCCATAGTTTCTCTTGGAACAAAACGAGGGGTTACGTATGGTAACCCTTGTTATATAAGCACAGACGGAGCCCTCTACTGGACTCTATGGGTACTACCCCTTGATCATATCATGCAAGCATTCATCCACTGAGACTTCTATAGACGTAGCCGGCCCCGGGGCGGGCCTACCTGAATGTGCGTGCATCCCACCGTATAAAAGGAGGCCTCGCCTCCTGACTGTTACCCTACACTTCTCTTCAGCAAGCAGCATAGGACAGACAGGGCCCCGAGTAGAGGGCTCTGCCTGTGCTTATATAACAAGGGTTACCATACGTACCCCTCGTTATATCTCTCACAGGCTCGATGTATACACGCGCTGTCGTCCAACAACACCGTTCCACCTCACTGTCCCTGACCGCCTTTCTGGTTAGCAGCCGCTGCGCCTCACTCACCTCTCCCTCAGTTGTTACCGTGGACAAGTCCGGGCTGCGGCTGACAGAGCACACTCTGACGCGCCTACCGACGCGCCTACCGACGCGCCTACCGACGCGCCTACCTCGTGAAAAGTGTGCTCGGAAAACAGTGCTCGGGAAAACAGTGCTGAGGGCTCCCCCCCGTCCGCCCTTAGGCAGACGGAGAGAGTCCCCAGTCCTGTATGGGCTCACTATGCACCACCTCTCCCAAGTTCCTAAGGAGCACGGGGAGAGCGCATGTCCCCCCACACTCCGGAGGTGATCCGGGGACCCCAAGAACCGGAGGTTGCCCTCCACTGAGGGGGGGATGCCACCGGACGCCGTTTGTGCCTCTTGGGATCTAAACGCAGGCTGGAGAACCACCTCTGCAGGTGGCCCATATGCAGTAACCCGAGCAGGACCCAGAGTCTGCATGACAGTCAAAGCTGTCACTGTTGCCCCCTGTCGCACAGTGGCGTTTTCTCCTGGAGGCCAAGGGAAGCCAGGCTTCCCCTGTTTTTTTGGATTGTAGTTATAATTTTAATATATAAATAAAAACACTTTGTTTAGTTTCGGAAATTCTTTGTTGTGTGTTGCTGCCGGCCCGTCTCTCCCCCATTCTCATTGCATTTGCATTGTAAGCGTCTTTGAGTTGTGAAAAGCGCTATATAAATAAAATGCATCATTATTATTATTATTGAGTATTTTACAAAGAGTGAAACAGCGCCCCTCTAGATGTTATGGTGAAACAGTAGATTGCTCTCTGTTCCGAGAGGAGGCTAGCCGAAATTGGCTTCCCTTGGTGAAAAAAAATGGAGGGATTGACCAATCAGACAAGGCTCACGTCATGCCCCTGCCAACCTGTGATTAGTCAGGGCCATGCCAAGGGAAGCCAGAGGCATCTGGCTTCCCTTGCCTCACAATTCAATCAAATCGCATCAACTTAGTGTTGCAGTGACGCATCCAAAAACCCGGAAGTAAGCTGCGCTCGGTTTCCTTCGACAAAAAAGCAGTGGGATTTCTCCATAGGATTTAGGAAAATAGCTCGAAATAAGGTCAGTGGAAAACGAACCTGTTAGATAAATGCACATTTTCTTCAGTCGGATAATATCCACATGTCTACCCTACTTTATAATTTTAAAATCATAAATCTAATCGATAGAACTAGAAGATAGATGTCACTGCACCACTCTCACCGCCGTTAGAAAGTAGCAAGCAACTGAAGCAAGTGCAATTATGGAGGGTGGAGTATTTAATCAAAAATAATTGTGCTAAACTTCCGCTACAGCAGCAACAACAAATAAAATCTGATGACAGGCCAATGCCCAAACTGGAGCTGTCCTCTTTTTAACCTCTCCCTCAGCACTAACACAATTCCAAAATTGTGGAAGTCAGCGTATGTCCTGCCTTTGCTAAAAGGAGGGGAGGCCACCTTATTAAATAACTATAGGCCAATCTCTAAGTTGTCAGTTCTGGCTAAGGTTCTTGAACGCTTAGTGAGTGAACAGGTAAAGGTGTTTTTATATACAAATGACATCCTGTCTAAACATCAGTCCGGCTTCAGAAAGCAACACAGCACCATCACTGCCACAATGAAAGTGGTGAATGATGTGGCGAGTATTTTAGATAATAAGCAGAGTTGTGCAGCTCTATTTATTGACCTTTCAAAAGCGTTTGACACCGTCGATCATCGCATTTTAAAGCAGAGGCTAGCCAGTATAGGCATGTCCAGCCATGCAGTAGGATGGTTTGTAAACTACCTCTCTGAAAGGTCCCAATATGTTCATTTTGATGGGCTGTCTTCTGAGTGGTTGAACATTGCAAATGGTGTTCCCCAAGGTTCTGTTTTAGGTCCACTTTTATTCTCCATCTACATCAACAGTTTAGGTGAAAATGTGGATGAAGCTACTTTACATTTTTATGCGGATGATACCGTTATGTATTGTGCAGGTCCCTCCATTAAGGAGGCTGGTGTTAAATTACATGCTGTTTTTAACATTATTCAGACTCAGCTCTCTGAACTAAAGCTTCTTTTAAATGTTGAGAAAACCAAGGTAATGCTCTTTTCTAAAGCTAAAAAGTCACCAGAGCCTGTTTTAGATATTCTAACTACGCAAGGAATAAAACTTGAAGTGGTTACCTGTTACAAATACCTTGGTATGTGGCTTGATGATTGTCTCACTTTTAAACTACATGTCAATAACCTGCTTAAAAAGCTGAGGGTTAGGCTAGGTTTTTTCTCGCTTGAGGCCAGGAAAAGGCTAGTCACTGTGACCTTTTTACCTGTGCTGGACTATGGTGATTTGATGTATATGAATGCACCTGCCAATTGCCTGGTCAAGTTAGATGCTGCGTATCACAGTGCACTGAGATTTGTGACAAACTGTAAAGCATTAACCCATCACTGTACCCTGTATGCAAGGGCTGGTTTGCTTTCACTAACTGTACGGAGGCTCAACCCTGTCTCCTAAAAATTACGTTCCCACAGAACTAAACTGCATTCTCAATTACGTTTAGCAAGAAACGTATTTTCTCCCACGTTACGTTCGTTATGAACGTATCTCAAATACATTTATTTTCTACATATCTTCTAGAAACATTTTTTCCCACGTTACATTTCTTATGAACGTATCTTAAATACTTTTATTTTCTACATATCTTTGCCATTTATTGTCTTGCTTATAACAATGATAATAGTCATTTATAAATATCATTTTAGAGCACACATTTGAAATCAGTAGGCGAGGCTGTAATTTTGCCAGCTGTTACTCTCATGAGCGAGGCAGAAAATAATAGTTTTAACATGCCAAAAAGCTGCTGTGTCGTTTATTGCACCTCAAACATTAAAACAAATCCAGTTACGTATTTCTGTACTTCCTCTAAGAAGAAAGGACAGTAACAGAAGATCTCTGTGACGCCAGATGTGGTGTTGTTAATGCGATATGATATCCGAAAAACATTTCAGTTTAGGATGGCCGAAGACACTACACTACCCATAATCCCCAGCTATCGTTTGAGACTACAGTCCCGTTGACAAACCCCGTGATTAATCTTCAAGCTCTGGGATTGGATGTTGGAGTGGCAGTGCGCCAAGGTTACGCCGCGAGCGTCAAGCTCTTTGAAATGGAACAAAACCACGGCAGACTATTCAAAACTGGACTCGAACGCCCCCCCAGAACTACACATGCTGGCTATTGTGTTTCGCAACATGTTCTCTATGGCACGTCTCTACTGGGAATTGTAGTTTTAAAAGCCGATTTCGTTTTTCCAAAAATTAGAAGTTGACAGTATTAAACTGTGTACAGCCCTGGAGGTTTAGGCGATAGGAAACACATTGGTGTGTACACATTTAAAACATGTAATTACTACATGGGTGAACATCGCTTGTATCCATAATGGGCAGCATTCATATATATTATACTCCACTACAATTCAGAGGTGAACCTGGTATTTTTACTCCACTACATTTACTTTAGTAACTCTGCAGATTCTGATTAATGATGTGAAATATAAACAACCCTTAAATCAGACTTTAGTTACACCTGAGTAAAATTCAGGGAAAGGTGATTGTCAAGTGCCAACAATCAGGCGAGATATTTGATAGTTGGTGCTTGAGAAGACTAAACATTTATCTGCAGATCTCTATAAAGTATATTAATTACTCGTTATTCTCTACTAATAGTTAATTAAAAACTGTATATAATTGCTATTTTGCACATCCCTTTCAAGATTTCAAGATTTTCTAAGGTTTATTGACATATCATATACACAACTACGGTGTAGTTACAGTATGCAATGAATGAAAAACTTGGGTCACAGGTTCCTCAACAGTGCATTACAAGACATCTATCAATATGTGTGTATACCTCCACCATTAAACTGTCAAATTCTGCACATTTATTATACTATCTACATACATAAGAGTATAATTAATGTGTATAATATCAGTTAAAATAAGTGCTTCAACATAGTTAACATTGTAGGAAAGCAATATATTAAACGTTAAGTACTTTGTCAGGCTTAATATTTATCTGTAGATAGATACCCCCAAAGCTTTTTTCTTATTTGAAAGAAGACCTTAACCTAAAGTATTCTTTAATGTGTTAATAAAGGTTAATTAGTTTGTCTGTTTTGCACCTCCTCATATTAATATCTTTGTACATCCGGCACTAAACTGTTTTATTGTAGAGATCACTTACAGTATCTTCTTGATTTTTTTATATTCTATACTTCTATCATTGACCTTCTACTTTCCCCCTATGAAAGTATGTACTCTTAATATGTTTTTCATCAAATTACATTATTCAACAAAAATAACATTATTCAACAAAAATAATTCAATAACGTGCTTTAACCACTAGGCGGTGCACACAAGGTACACACAGCATACTAATAATAACTTTGTATTATTAGTGTAGGACACTTATGTATGTATAACATCAGAAGATGTGTAGTTGTATTCATGTTTTTACATAATTTTACAGGATATTGCTATACTATTTCTCATGTTTTACTTCTACACAATAATATCTGATTTGTAAAACATCACAGACAGAAAGCCATATCCGTCATTTAATGGTAAGCTATTGAAATTGTGATTCCATAGATGTGTCTCCCATCACCCAAATCCCCTGGCTATTCTCTCAACTCAGTATTTACATTCTTATATTCAAAGAAAATCAGTAATATCTTTAAAAACTACAAGTCCTTTTCTATTAGCTGTGCACCGTTATGGTGTAAATATAACTCATCTACCAATTGGATGAAATATAAAAGTCAGCCGAATTAGTATTGATACTGCAAGGAGACGTATTTTGTGTAAAGAAATGCAAGGTGTTGTTTAATTGTTGATATATTTATGATCCACGTCACATATTCAGTTTTGGCGGCAGTTCTCCTGTTTGTCCAGAAGTCTTCTCATCAGGGCTCTATAAATAAAGAACTACGGCAGATGTGTAATATGTAATGCAGCCGAACTGTGTATTACAATGCCGTTATGTGATGACTTCCAAAGAGAAAAGCAAGAACACTCGGAATAAAGTATTATTTTTTTTATTTTTTTTCGGATATCATATCCCAACATGCATTGCGGCTAAACATCCAATCAACGAGCTTCAAGCTGAGGATCTTGGGTAATCTGTTCAGTGGGTTTGTGTGTATCCTCAAAATGTCCCTTATAGGTCTATACGTCTGTTTCCGGTGACTTTATTTACGGCTAAAAAGCCCAAGATTATAGAATTAAACGAATAAATAAAAGCAAGGATAATTGTGTGTTATTGTTGAGTAAATAAGGAAAAAACGATTTTCAAAAATACAGATTTCAGTATTTTGAGGCTCTAAGCCCCATTTATTTTCCTCACAGACGGGAAAAAAAGTCAGACATTATACGATTTAAAATAAAAACATAAAACACTGGCATGTAATTTACGTTAGAATAAATAGAATGGTTTTGAATAATAGATGAGCGTAAAATCTACGTCACTTTACAGCCCCGCCCAGTTTTGGGGAAACCAACGCTGTCATTTAAACGGCGATCAAGCCTGAAGCCACAGAGCTCTTCTGTTACTGTCCTTTCTTCTTAGAGGAAGTACAGAAACACGTAACTCTAGATTTGTTTTAATGTTTGAGGTGCAATAAATGACACAGCAGCTTTTTGGCATGTTAAAACTATTATTTTCTGCCTCGCTCATGATAGTAACAGCTGGCGAAATTACAGCCTCGCCTACTGATTTCAAATGTGTGCTCTAAAATGATATTTATAAATGACTATTATCATTATTATAAGCAAGACAATAAATGGCAAAGATATGTAGAAAATAAAGGTATTTGAGATACGTTCATAACTAACGTAACGTGGGAGAAAATATGTTTCTAGAAGATATGTAGAAAATAAACGTATTTGAGATACGTTTATAACAAACGTAATGTGGGAGAAAATACTTTTCTTGCTAAACGTAATTGAGAATGCAGTTTAGTTCTGTGGGAACGTAATTTTTAGGAGACAGAGTTGGGAGGCTCAGTCACTGGTACATTTTTATATACAAAGCCATGTTAGGGAAACTTCCATCTTATATCTGCTCCCTGATCTCACGGAAACTTGTAAGTGGCTACTGCCTGAGATCGAATGCTGTGGTTTTATTAAATGTGCCAACTGCTAGGACTGGTAGGGAAGACAGCTTTTAGATGCGCAGCTCCTCTGTCTTGGAATAGTCTGCAAATTAAATGGAAACTAAACAATCTGGTGCCACTAAATGTTTTTAAAGCTCGGTTGGATGCTACTCAATCGGAAGCTGTTGGTACCTGTTTATGTGGATAATTATGTAAATGATGCTTTTGTTGTTCTATTTATGTTTTTATGTTTCATGTGGAACTACTTGAGCAGGTCTCCCTTGAAAAAGAGATCAATGATCTCAATGGGATTTATCTGTATAAATAAAGGTTTGAAATGAAATGAAATGAAATGTATACAGCGAGGGAAAAAGGAGCGAATCGGACGTAAAACGTTAAAGGTCTCCTGATTTAGTTTGTGAATTAATGCTTATTAGAGTTTGGGCTGGAGAGTGCGTGCGGAACTGTCGGTTAGATAATAATAATAATAATATATTAATTTTATATAGCGCTTTTCTGGACCCAAAGACGCTTTACATTTGGGAGGGGGGGTATACAAACAAAACAAAACAAAAAAACAAACAAAACAAAACACAACAGAAAAGCAGTCAGGAGGAAGTTGATTAAGAGGGGGGGGGGCTTTATAGATAAAGAGTTGAAAAGGTGGGTTTTGAGGCGGGACTGGAACAGGGTGAGGGACTCAGACTCACGGAGGTCTTGGGGGAGTGAGTTCCAGAGCTTCGGGGCTGCCACAGAGAAGGCTCTGTCACCGAAGCTCCGGAGTTTGGCCTTGGGGATTGAAAGCAAACCGGCTGAGGTGGATCTGAGGGACCGGGGTGGTTGGTAGAGGGTGAGGAGGTCAGTGAGGTAGGGGGGGGCCAGATGGTGGAGGGCTTTATAAGTGAGGACCAGGAGTTTGTAATTGATGCGGTGTGTAACGGGGAGCCAGTGGAGTTCTTTGAGGACAGGGGTGATATGATGCCATGATTTGGTGTGGGTGAGGAGTCTGGCGGCTGCGTTCTGGACACGCTGGAGTCTACTGAGGGAGGTGGAGCTGATGCCGTAGAGGAGGGAGTTGCAATAGTCAAGGCGGGAGGAGATGAAGGCGTGAATGAGTCGCTCAGCTGCAGGGCGGGTGAGAGAGGGACGGAGTTTGGCAATATTGCGGAGGTGGAAAAATGAGATTTTGACAACATGACGGATGTGGGGCTCGAGGGAGAGGGTGGGGTCAAATATCACGCCACGGTTGCGTGCCTGGGTGGAGGGGGAAACAGGGGTGCCATCAATGGTGATTGTCAGGTTGGGGGTTTTGCTGAGGGTGGATTTTGATCCGATGAGGAGGAGTTCAGTTTTATTGCTGTTGAGTTTGAGGAAGTTGTGTTGCATCCAGGATTTTAGTGCAGTCAGACAGGATTCGATGTGGGTGAGGGGGGGGTTGTTGGGGGATTTGGTGCTGAGGTAAATCTGGGTGTCGTCGGCATAGCAGTGAAAGTCCAGGTTGTATTTGCGGAGAATCTGACCAAGGGGGAGGATGTAGATGATGAAGAGGAGGGGGCCGAGTACTGAACCTTGGGGAACACCTTGGGTGACTGAAGCTGTGGAAGAGGAGTGGTTGTTGAGGGAGATGAAGTGGGATCTGTCGGAGAGGTAGGACTGGAGCCACCTGAGTGCAGTACCATCGATACCGATGTCCTGGAGTCGGGTGAGCAGGATGGTGTGGCTCACGGTATCGAAGGCTGCACTCAGGTCGAGGAGGATGAGGATGTTGAGGGAACCGGTGTCAGCAGAGGTGAAGAGGTCATTGAGGACTTTGATGAGGGCCGTTTCTGTGCTGTGGTGAGGACGAAAACCAGACTGAAGGGGTTCAAAAAGCTGGTTGGTTTGGAGATGGCGGTGGAGTTGTTTGGAGATAATGCGTTCTATTGTTTTTGAGAGAAAGGGGAGGTTGGAGATGGGACGGTAGTTACTGAGGGAGGAGGGATCCAGACCGGGTTTCTTGAGGATGGGAGTGACAGCAGCAGTTTTGAAGGCAGAGGGAACGGTACCTTGGGACAGGGAGGAGTTGAAAAGGTTGACAAGGTAGGGGCAGAGGACGGGGAGACAGGACTTCAGTAGAGGGGTGGGTAGAGGGTCAAGGGAGCAGGTTGTGGGTTTGGAGGAGCTGATCAGTTTGACTATTTCAGGGTGGGTAACCAGAGTGAACTGGGAGAGGCGGCCGTGGGGAGGAAGGCTCGGGAGGTCCAGGGAGATGGGGGGAGAAATTGTGGCGCTGGATGCTGGGGGAGATGTATGTGTGTCAGATGCAGTGGAAAGGGAGAGATTAATGGCAGTGATTTTGTCAGAGAAGAACTGGAGGAATGAACTGCATAAAGTGGAAGTAGAGGAAGGGAGGGTGTCGGCACGGGGTTTGAGGAGCTTGTTGACGGTGGAGAAGAGGGTCCTGGGGTTATTGGAGGGGTCGGTAAAGATGGTGATTCATAAATATTATGAATATGTCTTTATTATCAGGCTATGTTCCACAATCATTCAAAGTAGCAGTGATAAAACCGCTTCTTAAAAAGCACAACCTCGATCCAGAGGTTTTAGCCAACTATAGACCTATTTCTAATCTTCCGTTCCTCTCAAAAATTCTTGAGAAAGCGGTCGCAAAACAGTTGTGTGATTACTTAAAAAACAATGATTTATTTGAAGCTTTTCAGTCTGGCTTTAGAACACATCATAGCACAGAGACAGCTCTGGTTAAAGTCACAAATGACATTCTAATAGCCTCTGACAAGGGACGTGTCTCTATTCTTGTTTTGCTCGATCTCAGTGCTGCATTTGATACTATCGACCATGATATCTTATTGCAAAGACTAGAGCACTTAGTTGGCATACAGGGAACTGCTTTAGACTGGTTTAGGTCCTATCTATCTGAACGCTCTCAGTTTGTACGTGTCAATGATGAATCTTCCACGCAAACCAAAGTTAGCCATGGAGTGCCACAGGGCTCAGTGCTCGGACCTATTTTGTTCACATTATATATGCTTCCGTTAGGCAATATTATAAGGAATCATTCTGTAAACTTTCATTGTTATGCGGATGATACTCAACTATATTTATCAATCAAGCCTGATGAAATTAATCATCTAAATAAAATTCAAGACTGCCTTAAGGACTTAAAAACGTGGATGACCTTAAACTTTTTGATGTTAAACACGACCAAAACTGAAGTTATTGTACTTGGCCCGAAGAATCTACGAAACAAATTATCTAAGGATATACTAACTATGGATGGCATTAATTTGGCCTCCAGTGAGACTGTAAGGAATCTTGGTGTTATATTTGATCAGGATTTATCCTTTAACGCCCACATAAAATCAATTTCAAGGACCGCCTACTTCCATCTACGTAACATTGCAAAAATCAGGCATATCTTGCCTCAAAACGATGCAGAGAAACTAGTCCATGCATTTGTTACTTCAAGGCTGGATTATTGTAACTCTTTATTATCAGGGTGTACCAAGAAGTCAGTCAAGTCGCTTCAGCTGATTCAAAATGCTGCGGCTCGTGTACTAACCAGAGTTAGGAAAAGGGACCACATTACTCCTGTTCTGGCTGCCTTACACTGGCTCCCTATAGAACACAGGATAGAATTTAAAATTCTTCTTCTCGCCTACAAAGCCCTTAATGGGCAGGCGCCATCTTACCTTAAAGAACTCATTATACCCTACTGTCCTACTAGGGCATTGCGTTCCAAGAATGCAGGGTTGTTGGTTGTTCCTAGAGTCTCTAAAAGTACAATGGGAGCCAGAGCCTTTTCTTATCAAGCTCCACATTTGTGGAATCAGCTTCCAGTTTGTGTTCGGGCGGCAGACACCCTATCCGTTTTTAAGAGTGCGCTTAAGACCTTCCTTTTTGATAAAGCTTATAGTTAGGGCTGATTAGATCCAGCCCCTAGTTTTGCTGATATAGGCTTAGTTTGTCGGGGGACATCTTACTTCTTCCTTCTCTCTGTCTATACCTGTGTACTCTCATGTTCCGATTAACCCAGCTTCCCCAAATGTCTTTCTTTTTGGTGTCTATATACGCCGGGATCCGGAGTCATGGATGATCCTGCGCTCCTCTGTCCTGGATCGCGAGCCCTGGATCTTGAGTCGTGGCTGTGGTCCTGGATCATAGGTCCTGGATGGATATCCTCGTGGATTCATCTTCCTATTATACACACATGCATTTCCAAACATTTGGACTACCTATGTTGCAAATGTATTATCTTTTCAATTTACACACGGCATCTATTGCACGTCTGTCCGTCCTGGGAGAGGGATCCCTCCTCTGTTGCTCTCCCTGAGGTTTCTCCCATTTTTCCCTTTAAACTGTGGGTTTTCTCCGGAAGTTTTTCCTTGTACGATGTGAGGGTCTAAGGACAGAGGGTGTCGTATTGTCATACTGATATTTTGTACAAACTGTAAAGTCCACTGAGACAAATGTAACATTTGTGATATTGGGCTATATAAATAAACATTGATTGATTGATTGATTGATGGAGAGGTAGGCAGTTTTTGCGGCAGTGAGGGCGTCTCTGTAGGTAGTGAGATGGAGTTTGTAGGATTCATGGTGAACTGTCAGGGATGATTTATTTGTTAGGCGTTCAAGCTGGCGGCCGGTTTGCTTTAGCTTACGGAGTGCAGGGGTGAACCAGGGTGAGGAGGTTGTAAAAGTGACATTTTTCCTTTTGAGGGGAGCCAGGCTGTTGAGGGAGGAGAGTAGGGTGGAATTAAGGTGGTTGAGTAGTTCATCGGGTGAGCTGAGGTTCGAGTCCAGAGGGAGAGTAGAGGACAGCAGGTCGGAGAGGTGCTGGGGATCAACAGAGCATATATTACGGAAGGTGATGGTCCTGGATGGGGGGGGGGTGGCGGACGGGGGAGGCGATGGTGAACTGTATGAGTTTGTGGTCAGAGAGGGGAAAGGGGCAGGGGTGGAGGTCGAGTACTGGGAGGTTGGTGGAGCAGACAAGGTCAAGGATGTGTCCTTTATCATGAGTGGGGAAGGTGACATGTTGGGTAATTGAGAAATTGTCCAGAAGGGAGGAGAACTCAGAAGCGAGTTTGCAGGTGGGGGAGTCCATGTGGATGTTGAGGTCGCCGAGCAGTAACAGACGTGAGGAGAGGGATGAAGCAATGGTGAGGAGTTCAGTGAGATCAGAGAGGAAGGAGGGGTGTGGTTTGGGGGGGCGGTAAATGAGGATAACTGTCAGTGAGGGAGGGGCTTTGAAGGCGAGGAATTCGAAGGATGGTACTGATGGGAGGGTGAGTTCTGTAGTCCGGATATTGTGGTTGTAGATGACAGCGAGCCCACCACCACGGCGTGAGGGGCGGGGTTTAGTGATGTAATTAAAACCAGGGGGGGATGTTTGGTTGAGGGAGAAGAAGTCATTGGGTTGTTGCCAGGTTTCAGTGAGCAGAAAGAAGTCAATGGATTTGTCCAGAATTATTTCGTGAAGGATGTGGGCTTTATTGTTAAGTGACCGGATATTGAGGAGGGCAAAATTGGTCAAGTGGGGGGTTGGAGGGGTAGTGGCAGACTGGAGAGGTATGAGGTTGGCCAGGTTAGCAGCGCGGGGGTGGGCACGACGAGAGGGGGGGGCAGTGGAGCAGAGGAGGGGGGTTTGATGGTGGGGAGAAATGGCTTGTTATATGTGTTGGGAGGCGGAGGGGAGTGGGATCCGCTCCAGGTATTACATGCAGCTGGGAGTGAAGGTGAGCAGGGGAGAAAGGAGCAGTAGGAGTTGCGTTCTGATGACGCATCAGGTGTGCGACAGTGCGTTGGGTAGAGCAGATTGATGTTATGGATTGACCGTGCTGAGAGTAAACAAAACTGCGGCGGGTGCTTCGGTGAATGTAGCGGGGTCGACGAAGGAGTCCAAGATGTCTGATGACTGAGATGGAAGACGGGGTGGAGGAGTTGGTGAATGACAGAAGCTGTGAGATGGAGTATTTCAGCATGATGACAGGCGGGAATGCTGGGAGCAGTGCGTTAGCAGCGATAGCGGCTAGCGGGCCAGGTGCGCAGAGGTGGAGGATTGTTGTGGAGACGAGGGAGATCCACGACATGGCAGGAGGATGTGAACAGCGGGACGGGACAGATGTACCCTGGAGGTGAAGACAGGAGGCAGAGAGAGTCCACGGTTGTTGCGAGGGACGGAGACAGACAGGCAGGCGATGTAGCAGATAGCAGTAGCCACCCGGCACCTCGATGGCTGAGTGAGGGCAGCCAGCAACGGAGGCAGAAATTAAAAACAATGTGCAGTGCAATGCAGGGCAGTAGTCCAATTCGATGGTTATTGCAAGAACGAATGTTAGCTGAGGGTGATTGAGGGTAACAGAGGCGGAGAAGCGGCGAACAGTCCTCGCCAGCGTCCTCTCCGTACTCACATGACTTCACGTCACCACCGCTGAGGTAATACAAAGGCAATACCTTTAGAGATAACAGGCGTGTGTAAGTCCTGCATCTGTATGATACAAATGTGTGTAAAATGATACCGGGTGCTGTAATCACTCATCTGGTTATGTTATTACATTGACCACCACACCCCCGACCCAAAAGAAAGGACGTATTATTGGCTTCCCCTCATTTTTTCCCCACGCCACGCTACTGCTGTCGCAGCCTGCAAACCGCCCGAAGCAGGGACGCGCGTCTGCTCTCTGACACGGTGGCGCGTAGCGCGCCTGCATCGAGCACCACTCCCAAATACAACGCCTGTTGGTGAGGTATGGGGGTGCTATTCTTCCAATTGATCGCAAAGCCCAACTTGGTTAGGTGTAGGATCAATTGGGCTGTTCAAAACATTGCCTGGTCCCTGGACCTGGCCATGACTATGAGGTCGTCCGGATAAAAGAAAACTCTCGTGCGTGGGAGTAAGGAGTAGCCGAACGGTAGTCCGTTGTACTCGTAGGCTATACCCTGGAAGGCAAAATGCAATTAATTTCTGTATTTTGGAGCAATTTCAACATGAAAGTAAGTGTCCTTCAGGTCGATGGTTGTGAACCAATTGCCTGGCTGCACCAGTCCCAGCAACTGTTTTATAGTTAACATCTGGAATTTTTTGCGTGCAATGTGGAGATTCAGGCTGCGAAGATCCAGAATGGGCCTGAATTCTCCTGTCTTCTTGGGAACCAGGAAGTACAGGGAATAGTGCCCTTCCTCTCTGTCTTGAGCGCGCACAGCAGACACTGCCTGTGTTTGCAACAGGGCCTGAACCTCTGCCGAGAGGAATCTCCCCTCGGGATGATAGCTTCACCTCTCTTATGCCTGTGAACGGAGGAGGGTGTTAGTGTATTCTAGAACCCCGAAGGCAGGAGAGACTGAAAAGAGTCAAGGGAAGCTTATAAAAGTTAACAGCATTTAATTACACAAAAGATGCGGTGGTGTACAGTACAAAATGAAATGTGCGATTGGAGGTGCTCTCCTCATCCGCCCGGTCAGTCCAGGTCAGCAGGTAGAAGAGGTCAATTCTTGGCTTGCTCTTCCTGTTGTCATCGGAGGTCTTCTCCTATTGGCCGGCGTCGTCGGGGGCGAGTCCAATGCAATTTCTGCCTTTTTCTGTTGTTAAATTATATCATTCTGGTGTCTGTGGTTATTTAAACATTCCCTAATAAACGTTATTCAGCGGTAATAAATTAGTGCTAAACCCAGTGTGCTCAGTGTACAACATCACATATAATTTCACCTTTGATTCACGGTTTGAAAATGCAGCATTTCGCCACATGCTAATGCTAACCGGAAGTGAATAATTTTCAGAATAAAAGTATTACGTTAATAGTTAGTGAACTTCCGGTTTTTCAGAATAAAACTGATTTAAATTAAATAGTGTATTTAATTCAAATTACGCCATATCAACATTGATTTTAATTTCTAACAATCCCTCCTTACATACCCTTTAAGGTATGTAAATAATAATGAAATCAATTAGTTCTTCATCCGAACATTGCATGGTACATAACTCATACAAGTAAAAAAATACAAATAAGAATACATATTCATCATCAATATGAAGTTTTTCATTTGTGCATAACTTCTAACTTAAACATTTAATGTCACTTCGTAAAATAGCAGCAATTAGCTTGGTATGGAACACGTCTAACTCCCTCCTTTCACATCATAAATAATCTTCTTACTGTATCTGGTGTAAAGGCACTTGTTTTTTACAAAGTATAAGAAGGATTAAACTATCTGAAAATAGCTAAATATTACTCTTTATTTACTTTTACTGTGTCTCTGGTATAATTTATGAATCTCTGCTGGTTCTAGTAGATATAGTTCTCCCCATCCACATTCTTGTTGGTTGTGGGACAGAGGAATAATAATTCAGAACCTGCTGATATTTGAATCTTACTACTGGGCATATGTTACAAACAAAAATCATCTTCATGGTGAACTAAATAAAAACCTTGTAATCTTTCTCAAATCTAAATATAACAATGAACTATTCCTGTTTGTGGTAAAGACACACACTAACGTTATGTAATACAATTTCATTATGGATTCAAAACCAACTAAAGTCATGATGCTGTCAGAGTGAATGATTTCCTGAGTGTATCTGTCCTGTAAGGTACGTCATTCTCTGCTTGGATCGTGTGCAGAAATCCCATCGATTGCACCTGGCAATACGGCTTCTACCTGCTGACCTGGACTGACCGGGCGGATGAGGAGAGCGCCTCCAATCGCACATTTCATTTTGTACACCACCGCATATTTTGTGTAATTAAATGCTGTTAACTTTTATAAGCTTCCCTTGACTCTTTTCAGTCTCTCCTGCCTGCGGGGTTCTAGAATACACTAACAAGGGATGCTGCAAAACTGGAGTGAAAAACCCAGTCTCAGCGTCCAGGTCCATCCACTCCGTTAATACACAGCTGTGCTTCCATTCCCCATAACACTGTGTTAGGCCTGTTAGACCCCAAGCCTGTTTTTCAGGTCTCAGGCCAACCCAGTCTCACAAAAAAACGTGTAATAACTACGTTGGTCCACAACTTGGGACGTAGTATTTCTACAAAAACGCCTCTGAAATTGTAAGATCCCTACGTTTTTTTTCACCATTCATTCCAATGGCTGGCGTCTATGTCACGTGATCTTCAAATTTCTCCTTGTAGAAAAAAAAAACATGGCCAAACTTCGTTTTATTCTCGGTGGAAAATGCCTATTTTAAGGTTAGTTTGGCCATTAAAATTCATTTTGATGTCATTTGATGCGAGAAATATGAGTTGTTATTTCAGATTATGTGTGCAGTGGATGTACATGATCTTTAGTTTGCTAGTTATTACGAAGATTACTTCAGGAAATTGCGTCCATAGAACGTTTTCATTGTTACCAAGGTGGTTGCTAGGGACGCTGCTATCGATATTATTTCTGTTATGTTGTGTAACTGTTTAATGGTGTTATCTTTATTGCTACCCCCTTCCCCGTCAATTTATAGTGTTGGTCCAAGCGAAAACGTATTAGTTTAACAAAATCTGCATCTAAAATTGTGGCATAGATACGTTATTTTCCCCTGTGCAATTCTCCATTTACTCAACAATAACACATCATTATCCTTGTGTTTATTTATTTGTTTGATTAATAAACACAAGTTGGAGTCCGTCAGGACCGAGGGTCGGAGCACCTCATAGTAGGGTAGTTGCTTTAGAGAATTTTACACCCAGAAGTAAGTATTCTCTCCGCTTCGAGAGCGCGCGCTCCACCATGATGCATTCACCCAAACAGTGAAATGCATCACGCGTAGTTTTTACACTCTGCGTTGTGTGTCTCCTAACCCTGCTACGCCGACCATAATGTCCCTGTACCCGCATAGCGCGGTTTATCACTCTCCTTTGCTGGAGTTACAACTGGGGCAGCGAGTGGGGAATCTGTACGGTTAACATTATGTGGAAGTGTGGATTTGTGGAGAGAAACAACACTCAGACTGGGATACAAGCAATCATTTAAATTTTTTTAAGACGATTGTGTCACAACAGTGGGATCATATAGGGAGGAGGTGGGATTCACCCTCGCGTCCTGGGTTTAGAAAGTAACTCTCTCCGCCGGGACGCTTCCTCCCACCGCGAGTCAGCTTCTGTAACATGTATATTTTGTACTTTCTTGATTATTTCTAGTCTTTGAATTTGTATTGTATTGTACATTGCCTTGACTTCTTATGCTGCTGTAACACAAACATTTCCCAAATTGGGATCAATAAAGTACCATCTTATCTCATCTTATCTTATGAAAACATGACACTATCGTGGGTTTAATTACAGGTTGCTATAGGTCAAGTGCGGGATGTGAGAAGAGAAAAGTTCTAACTTTGGCTTAACTGGATGTCAAACTTGGCTGAATTAATTTCGGTCGCACAGTCCTTCATGTCAACAACATTTTGAAAACTGCTAGCAGAATGAATTAGAGCAGGAGCTGCGACCATATGGTGTTTACGTGTTTTGGCGGTCCAGTGACCAATGGCGAAAACACAAGATTGGTTTGAACATTAGTGTGATCCTTTATTCTAAAGAACATTAATGGTCTCACAAATACTTTGTCCACTCCTGAAACAAACTTTGATGAATTTCATTATCCTTTGTGAGTGCAAGTGCACCCATTCCACTACCTATATCTGCACCTGATCACACTGTTTACTTTTCTTTTGTAATGATGTTGTACAATATTTCTCGCAGCAACCTCGCAGAAGATCAAAGTGGACTAAATTAGACATGTAAACACTGTTTGATGGAACTTAATTAAAATAAGTTACAGTTAAGGTTATTCTTTCTGAATAAGTTCAATCATAATGAGGGAATAAATTCATATAATAAAGAAATGTGTTTATTTTGTGAATTCTCTTGGGACTTTGTTATTGAGAGTAAAGGTAGGAAAACTATTTGTCTAAGCGAAATCACACAGGGATTCTGTTTTTAATACAGTTATATGCATGTGTATGTAGAGGCTAATGAACTAGTTTTTACTAATACAAAGCCTTCTTGAATAGTGCTATGTTCCTAGCATTACAGATAATTAAATCAAATCAATGCCAAATTCTAGAACATCTTGTGCAGCATATGTTTTTAATATTTGCCTACATGCAAAAGAAAAAATAGTTAACTCAAAATCATAGCAATGCATATCCTCCCACTCAATGCCACTCATTGGACGCCTCCAACAATAGGGAGTACATGAGTCCTAATGGTTTGAACCCCCTCTCCCTTGGCGGCGCTTACACCCAGGTCCGGTGGCAGATGAAGGCCTTGGACAGATGGGCAGGAGTCCTCATTCTCCAGGAACAATGGAGGCTATAACCTGGAGGCCTACTGGAATGGGGACTTTCCAGTGGACAAGCTGGTCAGTGTGTTGTTGGCGTATCGACCCAGAGAAAGTTGATTCTACAAGGCAGGGCCGGTTCTAGACAATTTGCTGCCCTAGGCGAGATTTTAGCTGGCTGAAAAAGATCGGTTTACATTTTAATAATCAAATAAGTATGTGAACATAACCAATAAGCTACCATAGCCAGTAACAAATACATGTAACTTATTTTATTTTTCTTGTTCATTTATATCTTATTTTACCACATTTATTTATTTATGCATATTTTTTTATCTCCAGTTTTAAACGATATTTTTGGTTTACTGTCGTATAGTATACATTGAAATGATTTCAAACCTGTTAATCCCAATAATAATAATCCCAAGGAGTGCCTTGGAAATATTTGTTTACATAAATTGTGATCAAAACGTTTGAGACCCACTGAGATAACTTAGAATAAAGTTAGCTATCTAAACACTCGGAGTCCTTTACCTCACTGAGTCTCTCAGTCTGACAGGAGACCTCTCCCCCACCCTTGTTGTAGAATCATCTTCTTCTTATATCCGTTAGCGCAGCTAGCACCAGATGCTAGTAATAACAACAGCGCCGGTCAGGGACGTGCACATACATTTGGAGGGGCTATTGCTCTAAACTGGAAAAAGGGCTTCCCCCCCGAAAAAATATATAAGACCAAAACGATTATTACATTAACTAATCTGAACAGTAATTCACATCATCATCTCATTACAAAATAAGCTAAGGCGACTACTTGCATTCTGTGACTTGATTTTTAAAATGAAAACCAGGGAAAAATGTTGTTTTGCGGTCCATATCTCATTAAAATATCTAATGTTAGAAACTACTAAAGAAAAAATGGGGACAATTCTGTTCTAATGTAGTTTGACCATTGCAGACATACTGATAAAATAGTGCTTATAACTAATTACCTTAAATAAACTCACTAATTAATGAAACCAGTTCAATACGCATTATTCTTATCATTCTTTATGAGCGCAGTGACGGTAAGGTATCTAATGACTTATTTATTTAGTATTCCATAACTTAATAACAGAGATGGTCAAACTGAAGTAGAGACATGGCAGAAATCCTACAATGAAGCGGGACAGTGAAGTGTTCTCCTTTACCATGGATGTTTAATAGGAGTTTACTACGGTGGCCCTGAAGTGCAAGACACCACAGCATTTCAGAAAACACTACAGCATTTCACAAAACGCCACAACATTTCACATTGGACGGAAAGGGTATTGCCATGAGAAAACTCAAAATCCATTTTCCAAAATCCGACACTAGAGGTGATCTTAACGCACCGGCACCAATACAGTATAATAAATATGATATTGTTATGACATTAGGGTCATGCAGAGTGAGATTGCTACCCCTTTAAGAGAGGGGTGTGGCGCGTGCATGTGGGTGTGGGTATGGTAGAGCGAGAGAGAGGTGTGTATGTTTTCTGGAAATGAAACGAGGCAGCAGGAAAAAGCAGAGGTCTGTGATGTATCTTGTGAAACAGAAGAGCGAAATAAATGCAACGACCTCCCAAGAAGAGCTCGCCTCTCTCCAGTGATTTCAGTAAAGTGGGTTATTGAACCCAAAGCTTGCTGCTTCTGCCCTGGGAGACGACAGATAGTCATCCCCCCTGTTTCCTCGACCACGGTCTGGGAGCCGACAGGAAAGTTCAACAATATATATAATACGTAACATGTGTAATCACACACTTAGCGATATACAACATAAATAATAAAAACGTAGGCCTACCTGGTTTAAAACACTTGTGTGGTCATACTGTGGAATGAGCTCACACTGAAACAAGTTCTTTATTCAAAATGTCACGGGCAATTACATAGAAGAAGGAGAAGAAGAAGAAGTAAAGGAAGTAGTAGAAGAAAAATGAAGCTGGTGTGTTTCCTGCAGCGAGACACTACAATAATAATTGTGGCTTATCATGTTGATTCGACCACAACAGAAAGAAAAAAAACCTCTCGCTCTCTCCAGAGGGGCAGGTCCGCCAAAAAGGGGAAACGGGCCGTTGCCCGGGCAACATTAGCCCGTACCTGTGCACGTCCCTGGCGCCGGTACCGGTGCGCCCTTCTCTCTCTCTCTCCCTCGCTCGCTCCCACGCTCACTCGCACTTTGGCTGTGAGCTGCGGGCGCCTGATAAGCCAACATCCCCCACTTACAGCGCCTATCGTACAGGGCAAATGGAAAGTGTAACCGGGGTGAAAAGGGTGTTACATTTACCTAATTATGAATGTTGTTACATCAAGGCCGAAAATTAGGATGAGCACAAACAGTAAAAAAAATAGTTTTCCCTCCCAGAGCTGCCAGTGCAGCGCCCCCCCAGATCTGGCGCCCTATGCCAAACACCGGCCCTGCTACAAGGACAAGGATTGTTTAGAGACCTGCACCGTAGGGCCATCTCCATCTCCTGGTTCTACCGTTCGTTCTAGCCAATGGATTGGGGATGGAACCCATATGACAGACTGGAGGTGTCCCCAATTATAGTTCAAAACTCCCTTCAGAACACTTGACTGCATGGTCTCATAGTGGTTGCCTAATAGGAGCATGCAGGGAGGCATGGTCTAATTGGTTAATGTCCAAGGAGATGAATATCCACGGTGCTGGCAAGGACGGGTCAAGGCAAATAATCCCGATCTAGACCCAGCAGCAGGCCAGATCTGTCACAGAGTCTAACGTCCTGCACAAGAGTCAAAACATGTGGTGAGGGCATAAGACCCATCAGCCAACAATAGCCGAGCGAGCAAAGATGTCATTGGTTAGGAAACAGTTATGGTTTGATCCACCAGATCCCCCATTACTGGCGAGCCGAACTACCAGCCGGGCCCTGCACTTCTAAAGGGTGCCCTAAACCCTCTAGTGTGCGCTGGGTCCATAACCCAAATGCAGCACACATGACGCAAGGAACAGTTGGTAATAATAATTATAAAAAATGATATTTATATATCGCCTTTCAAGGGACCCAAGGTCGCTGTACATGGTGGACAAACAAAACAAACAGACAATCAAAGAGCAAACAAAAAATAAAGGAAGCCGGGGGACCAAGAAAGGGCTAGGGCCCGAAGGCCAGGGTGAACAGGTGTGTTTTTAATGATGATTTGAAGATGTCCAGGGAGGCAGCTTTACGGATCTCGGCAGGAAGTGCATTCCAGAGGGTGGGGGCCGCAACACTGAACGCCCTGTGACCAACAGTTCGGAGGCGAGAGCGGGGGATGTACCGCAGACTCCGAGAAGGGGTGTAGGGATGGAGGAGGTCCAATAAGCACTGGGGAGCGAGGGTATGGAGGGACTTGTACGTGAGGAGCAGTGTTTTGTACTGAATCCGGGACTTGACCGGCAGCCAGTGTAGGTGGATGAGGGTGGGGGTGATATGTTGCCATGGTGCGGGGGAGAAGCCTGGCGGCAGAGAAGCCTGGCGGGCAGAGTTCTGGACGTGTTGGAGCCTGTCCAGGGTTTTGCTGGGAACCCCGGACAGGACTCCATTGCAGTAGTCCAGACGGGATGTGATGAAGGCGTGTACAAGTGTTTCTGCCACAGAGTCAGAGAGTGAAGGCCGAGTCTGGCAATGTTTTTGAGATGGTAGAAGGCGGATTTGGTAACATATTTCATGTGCGCTTGGAAACAGAGGGTGGTGTCCAGTAATGACCTTTTAATGTCAAAACTCAGCAGGTATAGGGAAGGGTAGGTAAATTAACCAACACAAGTAGTGACAAAGTCCGACCTACATGTAGCGAACAGGCAAAAGATAGGTTAAGGCTGGGCCAAGGATCAGGAAGCCAGTAGGTAGGCCGCCCCAGTGACAGCCAACAGCCAAGGGGAGACACTGACCAAGGACGTGGAAGCAGATCTCAGAAGGTTTACCGGACAGGTCAGGGTCCGTAACTGGAAACCAGTCCAGAGCCAAGTTCTAAAGAGGCTTGCATGAGTGGCAAGAACAAACTTATATACTGGCTCGGTTGTAGATGAGATGCAGCTGGGAGCCCAGGTGAGCTGAGGGGGTGGGAGTGGCTGGGTGAATGGAAAAGTACTGAGGTTCAGCAAGTAGGAAGGGAAGCAGACTAAGGCCCAATTCCAATCCACCCCCTACACCCTACCCCTCCGTTTGCATGTTCACGCGGAGGGTCCGCCACATTAAGTGCTGTTCCAAACCAACGAGTGTGGAGGGGGAGTGGGTTATCAAGCCCTCAAATAGCGAATCTGCATCGGTCCTGACTTCACCTGCTGCCCTACCTGACCGGACTCAACGCTGCGTGTGTCCGTCATGAAACAAGCTGTGTACAAGTGGTTCCAGCAAACATCCACTGATAAATTGCGATGTTAACAACCTCATGATAACCTCATATTTATGTGTGAATTCTATTATAAAGTTGTGTATATTTACAGACTGTTGCAAAAACTAAGAAGCTTATAAACATCAGGTTTAAAACTAAAAGAGCTTTACAAAAAAGTAACACAATTAAAGATGTTTGGAGTTTTATTTTTGTTATTAATTTACATTTTTTGTCCAAGAGGTGTGGTTTGGAATTGGGTCTAAATCAAATGCCAAACACACAGACATCAGACACATTATGTTTCCAAAGCCATGTCGGGTTTACCGATATTAAGAAATCGTATAAATATCATCTTTATTAGATGTTGTTACTTCATCACAGAATTCAGACACATTTGTTTTTGTATGAGAGTAAGGCAGATGATTGTTGTCTGTACACTGCAGATGATACAAAAGGGAAATACATTGAATAAAACAATACACTAGACTAGAGCATGAGGTATTTTTAGTTTCTGAAATAAAATACTTAACACTATAAGGACTGTACTTAAAACAGGAAGGTTGCTTAGGGAGATAATGTCTGAAAAGCTTTGATTCATTTAGCAAATGTCGTTTTTTTAGTTAGTAACAAATACAATGTACTATGGTTAAAAAAACAACAACTGAAAGCGCTTACATACCATTGAGGTATAGTAATTTGGAAATATACAAACACTTTGCAATCCAAACAGTACAATGGTGTTACAGCCGCTACTACCTTGTGAGCTTAAGGCTGTTTGTGTATGTAAATGAGCTGTGCAGTTCCTCTGCTGTCATTGGCCGTCCGGACCGCTCAACATCCGCGGGGATTGGACAGACGTCGCCCAACCCCTGCTCGCTTCTGCCATGTCATCCGGGGGAGGAGTATAAAGGCTGAGCACGGACAACAGTCGGGAGGGCTCTGTATTTTGTGTCAGATGCCTCAACCCTATCCTTGTGATAAGCCTTCATTCTGTGGATTCTGAGATTTAGCGTGTGTCTTTGGTATTAGCTCCACTGATTAGCAGTGTCTGTAGTAGGGTTCTAGGCGAGCACACTGAGTAGCAGTGTGTCGTCGGGTTCTGTGTTAGCGTAGGGATTTTGTGTGTGTGTATACTGCTTAGATCCAGGTTGATTAGCACCTGTAGACCAGCATTCCTGTGTGTTTATACTGCTTAGATCCAGGTTGATTAGCACCTGTAGACCAGTGTTCCTGTGAGTGGATATTGCGTAGAGCCAGGTGATTAGCACCTGTAGACCCGCACCAGCTGTGTGTTTCCACAGTCCCGTTTTGTTTATGGTTTGTTTCCACTTTAGTAGTGAGATTTGTTTTTCTTTGTGTAGCGGGGCAACTCTCTTTTGGAGACCCTTTGTGTTGTGTTATAGTGACAGATTGGCCCCACAACACGGGTCAATCTGTGTGACCATCATTTTTACTTAGTTTCAGTAACAATAAAACCACCGGTAACGAATATACCAAATCCAATCTGGTCGTGTCGTTTCCCGTTTGTACCCTAGCCAAGTGGGAACGTAACAAATGGTAAATATGAAAAGCACAAAGAACAAACATGGAGTACGACATAGCAACCTATGATACCCATATCTCAAAAATTCAGAAGTGAGAGTGGCTTTCCTAATTTGCATGCACCAAAGTGTGTTTGTAATTGAGGGCATCTCTGCCAGGCAACAGTAATTACAGTTTCTACACGAGCCAGAGCCACGAGCCTGCCTTATACAATCTTCCAAATATCAGCAGGGAACACCTAGTGCAAGGTTGTCACCCTAGGGACACTTCCATTACGTGACAAAACGAAGAATATAATTTGATTTACTGTTTCGTTAGGCAACCTCTGTTAGACCTGCAGCCATACACAGCAGTGGGGGTGCATGAAGATTGACTACAAATGAGTCTGCTGACCTGCCGGGGTCGTACATTCTGGAAAACAATTTGTGCTATCATTTAGCTGTAGATATCAGGCGGCAAAATGTGTTCCGTGGCTGATTTTCTGACTAATGGATCAGCTGTGTACAGATAGCAGCCTCCAGATTTAACATCACTTCCAATCCCAGAGGGCAAAAGCATCTGAACCACCAACACCTCTCCTGGAAAGTTTGGAAAAGGTATGAAGCAATGTGGAATCAGATGATAAGACCTCTGATATTTCTGATCTTTGACATCAAATGTATCTTTGGCAATAGTATCCATATTGTTTTTATTACAAGAACTTTATCAAGCAGAGCAATTGACTGCCTATACTGTATGTTGTACTGCACGCTCTATATATAGGCATACACACAAGTGGATTTGTGTGATGCTGTGCCTTTGACTTCAGTGAGGCACTGCCGGTAATTGATACGATCAAAAATCTTTTGTCATTTATGAGAAACTTCAATATCAGATAGAGCCGAACAGAAGTCTAATCTTTCAACAAGATTAACAAAGATGAGACAATGCTTAATATGTATAAAAAAAAAAGGATAACAAAAGGAAGTACAAATAAAAAGAGGCAAGAAACGGGAAATTGCATTACATCTAATCTTCTTTGCTCATAACAAATAAAATAAATGACAGAAGCACATGAATATCACTGTAACACAGCACAATTGACGTACCAGATTAATTATTTTAATGAAGGCCTCTAATGCATAATTGGCCTCTAATGCATAATTGTTATCTCCCTTAGTACTCTGAGATGGGAATAACAGTCGTACACAAGTCTACATTGTTTTCCCCTGGTTTGATAAGACAAAGATAGTGATAGACGGCAGATTAGGTCGCATTATTCTAATTATATCTTGCTGTTTAGAATTATATATATATAATTCAGTGTGACCATATTTGAAAGGACTGCTCTGTTCCTATCTGTGTGACAGGGACACATTCTGTTTAATCCTGCAAGTTATTTAAACAGCATTGCTAGCTATATTTTATAAAAGTTGAATTGTCATAACTTCATAATATCAAACTGATAAAGCACATTCTTAAGTCAGTTTATTTTCTGCAAAAGCAAAACGGCAACTTGTATAGGGATGAAAGGTTGCCTTCAACATCAGAAACATTTTAAAACTAAGGAAAAGCTGCTGGGGAAATGATAAGCATTTGACTTTTCTTTCCTCCATGTTGTGTTTTCTTATCTGTGCTGTTGTATTAGCTGTAAAGTGTCTCTACTGTAGGCTATTTTTATTATATGTACAGCACTTTGGCTCGACCAAAAATCGTTTATAAATGTGCTATATAAATAAAACTTGATTTGATCTTACTGCTGTCTTAGCGTGCATGTTCAGTTCTAAAGCTGTAGTAATAGAATGTTGAGTCAAGTCGGTTAGAAGTCCATGTCGTGCTTACCACAGCAGCAGGAAACACAATGGAACAAACAATGTGTGTTTTTAAAGGAGCCCATGGCCAGAATATGCTCTGTGACAAAGAGGGTCACTGTTTGATGAAGCATAAGAGATTCAACGCAGCCTTCCTGTTACTTTGACAATGGGTCCAGTTGTATCTTCTACATTTACATTACAATGTTGGATATTTCTCTTCAACCTTCAAGGCTTTCCACGAGCTGATGAAATGTTGTCATTTACATAATTGGTGCAATAACTTTTAGTCAAACCCATAAGAAACCAAGGACCAAAACAGACCAGGTGATTCATTTTAGGGTAAATTCACAGTAGAAACCTACCTCCATAAAGTTGAGGGAATCACAAGACACAGTTTGAACAAACGATAGTTCAAAAGTAGTAGATTTCTTAACTCTAGCATCAAACTCCAAAATAACTTGGCTCTCATAATGCCATCACTTGCAACTTTTGTTAGTTCCCCAATGTCTTGTAAACTCTTTCAAACTCAACACCTCAAGTTTGTTAAACATATTTAGTTTGTAGCCTCCAAGCCATTGGCCGAATAACCCTGATGACATCACTGCAACATCATTAGGATTATTTTCTCAAACTTCAGACAGCTCTCTCTGAAGCCAACGGAGCCATTATCCAATTATCATATGACAAGTAATTCACCCCTTGTTGGTGTATAAAAATGGTAGGAAGTTCCCATTAACAATTTGAATATCCAATGTGCAAGGTTTGATTGCCCTCAAGTTCTCATCTGCAAAAGAAAACCACAGCCAATCAGTGATATTTATAAAAATATATTTCACAAAGTAGGAAACAATACAGGGTATCTTAGATTACAGTACAGGGAGTAAATAATTGAACATACACATTTATAAGCAGTAAAGCACAGTACAAAATATGATCTGCATGTAGGACTATTCCATATATATTGTTAAGTCTACCGAGAACTGCCATAATACTGTATCAGTACAAACTGAGTATGCACGCAGCTGTAGTGCCATTGAAATTCTCATTATGTGCAAGAGCTAACGTGCAGAGACAAACCTACCACCTCATTGAAAGCTAATGACATTAGCGGTAACTCTATGTACATTACAAGTCTTTTTTATTGATATCATACAGTGTAAGCACAATATGCACATAGTCTTGATTTGTGTTTTCCTTTTTCTTGGGCTAATGCAATCTGTGTTCCCTAAATGAGATTTGATGTTTAGGGAGAGTCACATATACTCTGGTATCAATTGGACTATTGTGCTCAGACGCTCACTGGCTGTACCTCAGAATATGAGATATATTTTACACAGAATTAGCATGTGTCAGAAAGGTCCCATTCCTGCAGTCCCAATTAATTAGATCGTCTGTATTGTTACTTAGAGCTCTTGTTTGCTTTGCTTACATCTAGTCTACATTATCAACTGCAATAAATTCATGATATGGTTTGGCTGTTATGAAATAGTGTTCAAGTGAAAAAACAGCTGAATGTGAAAGAATCTAAAACACACTCACTTCAAATTGTCAGCACAGAATAAAAGATGATTCTAATAACAGAAATTCAAAAACTGAGAACAATAATGAAGAATCAACACATCTCTTGTCAAAAAACAGTAGATTACAATTGTATTTAATGTTGCTTCTGTAAAAAGAAGGCCTCAGAGTTTCTACATTTCTCTTTTTTGTCTTCGCGTCAGTCTTTTATAGGCTAGTAACACTTGCGATCCACACCTGTAGCGTATAAATACAAAGAGTTGTATAAAGCAAGCCTCTCTGGGCTTTAGATTATAAATGTGTAAATGAACATATCAAATTATAACAAATTCACCTTAAAGCCAATACTGGTTTGTCTTTTTGCCTTTTTCAAATCATACATACATTCATCATTGTAATGTAGACCATATATTGCTTTTTCATTGTCACTTTCTTCATATCGCCGATCAGTTGAGTGGCCTAGGGTGACATCGGACAAGAGTCACTCTGCACTTTCTGAGGCCCAACTTTCTGTCCATGGAGCATGAAATGTCCGCTTCAGAGAACCCAACAATATTCGTTTTTCCCTTTCATCAGGCAACTACCAGCAATCCCAGGGTTTTTCTGCTACTGGCAGCCTCAGCAATTGACTAACACCCATAATACTGCTAGACACTCCACAACGGAATCTAAGTTACACTCCACAAGAATCATAGATCTCCTAATAAAGACATTGTCTGGCTCAACAATTACAATGCGCTTGACGTAGTGATACGTAGGGATGACGACTGCTATACCTCACTCTAAGAAGAATACAAAAAGTTGGCCTGTCTTGTTATTAACAGTTTTTTTTCAAACACCAGTTTCTAAAAGCCAGCAAACCCCCTAGCGTTTAATACACAAGTATGTGGACAGAAAATAAATCGGAAAGGTCTTTTTTTCTAACGAACCAAAGGTCAGGTTTCGCGGTCGCTCTCGCCCACTGAGTAGAGCTCCCCAAGTCTTCTGAAGCGTGGGCCCCACTCTCTGAGATAGTCATAGTTCTGATCCGAGTCTGATGATGCCGTTTCCAGTGAGCTAAGTGAACCGGCCATGGATCCCCGACCTTCGTATCCATAGATCTGGATGGAGTCGTAAGGCGGCGCTGTGGCATCATTGTCTGCCTCATGGAGCCGTACATTGATGAATTCGTCCACATCAACGCCGTTTGGACCAGAATGCTGTCCCGCCCTGGGCATGAACTGCAGGTCGGGCTTGATGTCCTTGCGCGGTAGGTAGCCGTTGACGCCATCCGGATTCTGCAGCGTGGCGATGTCGAAGGCCTCCGTGTCTTCCTCGCCGCCTCCTTCGTCGTCGTAACGGATGATATTCTCCCTCACATCTTCGTCGTCCTTTATAATCAGAGGCTCATTCTTGTGTCTCCTCAAGGTCACAAATAGTACTACTATTACTGTCAGAAAGACGGAGGGACAGAAAGGAAGATAGAAAATAGAAGTCTCGGTCAAGCTTTGGCAGGTGCATTTTCTGTTAGTACAAGCAGATCATGGAAGTTTTAACAATAATGTGGCAATGCAAAATAAAGAAACTCCT
Organism: Gymnodraco acuticeps; assembly: GCF_902827175.1. Lineage (NCBI taxonomy): Eukaryota > Metazoa > Chordata > Actinopteri > Perciformes > Bathydraconidae > Gymnodraco > Gymnodraco acuticeps. The sequence continues at coordinate 738,580 of NW_022990254.1, read as the reverse complement.
CACCCAACAGCAGTATAATGCAGGCCAGGATGGCGATGAGAGCTCCCATACTCAGGCCGATAGGTAAGACGTAGGCCTCCACGTTGCAGGACTGGACGATGCCATCCTTACTGCATCCACAGACTCGGATGGTCAGGGTGTTGGTGCTGCTCATTGGTGGATTCCCGTTGTCCGTCACAATGATTGGCAGGAAGTACATTTCCTGTTTCTGTCGCCGGAAGGTATCATGCTTGGCCAGGACACTGATTGAATTGTCTGTCAGAGAGAAAGGTAAAGCCAGAGATGAAGATGTGTGAAAACGCCATTGTTATTCATGTTAGCATCAGACCGAAGTTCTATTTTTAAGTGGTGTGAAAATCGATGCAGAATGAGGTTAAACTAATTTCCTATCAATTGTCACTAGGCTTTCTAACTCTCTTGAATTCCAATGCCTTAGATAGCTTCCACAGGATTGTAGCTGACATCCTCGTGGATTCATCTTCTTATTTCAGACACATGCATTTCCTAATATTCGGTCTATATGCTGTAAAATGTATTATCTCTTCGATTTACACACGGCATCTATTGCACGTCTGTCCGTCCTGGGAGAGGGATCCGTCCTCTGTTGCTCTCCCTGAGGTTTCTCCCATGTTCCCCTTTAAACTGTGGGTTTTCTCTGGAAGTTTTTCCTTGTACGATGTGAGGGTCTAAGGATAGAGGGTGTCGTTTTTCTCATACTGATATTCTGAGCAATCTGTGCTGTTGTATTTGCTGTAAAGTGTCTCTACTGTAGGCTATTTGTATTATATGTACAGCACTTTGGCTCGAGCAAAAATCGTTTATAAATGTGCTATATAAATAAAACTTGATTTGATTAGATAGATTTCAGCCACCTTCCTTTTTTGTCCACACTCCAATTTGGGAATTATGAAGAAGGGCGAGCCAAAGTTGGCTATTCCCCTTTGAGAGCCGAAGAAATGAAGGGACCATGCAGTCGACACTGACTTAGAAGATGGCACATGTCGACCCAGAAAGGTGCCAGCTGCTCTTTGATGACACTTCTGTGAAGCTGTCTGCTCATTAGCTGGCTCTCCTTACCCTGATCACATTATCAAACACTTGCATTCCCATAAGAATCTACTCCTGCTGATCTTATGGAAAACATACAAGAATGTCTGATAGTGTAACCTTTGTCTCTCTGCTTGAGGGTGCACTGAAGAGGAAGGGTTAAGAAGATGCTGTGATATACGCAACAAAGAGACGAGCCGTGCTGAGAAAAAATGTGATCAAAAGATGCAAAGCCTCATCATATAATTATTTGCTCTGCACAGTCTGTAATTCAAGTGAACATATGCTCAGATTTATTTTCTGCCACAAAGGGGTACGCTCTGCTTTATGAGCATCAACTTGTCCCATTTCATTTGGATCATTCCGCAGTGCATGGTGAGTTTGCAAGTATATACTACTGAAGAAATCCATCAGGGCTCGTCTTCAGGTCATTTTTATGTTAACTATAGATGGTAAAAATAGAAGTAAACATTTCCTGTCTGTCAGACAATTGACAGGGAAGGTCTGCTACTCAAAGAGAGAGGCAGGTGTGCAGATAACCTTCAAATTGATTGAACTTACAGGAGTTATAAAAATTCTCTTTTTTACCATCTATTATATTTTAAGTTGCAATAAAAGTGTTTCATCTAGCAGCTGACGGATTCTGATGGAACTCTGTACATTGAAATATTAATCATCATCATAACAAAAGCTCATTTGAATAAATGTTTGCTACAAATAGCTTTGTGGGGAGGTTCTAAATGACAGCATTGACACTAACAGTCTGAAACCATTTTTTTGAAGTCCCTTAAGATTATGTGAGCAACTAAGCACAGCTGTGGATTAATGCCAAATTAGTAGCAACATAATATGAACGAATGAGAAGGAGCAAAAGGGCTAATGTTGGTACAAGTAGTATAACTTTGTTTAAACTTATCCGTTTTCTTTCTTTTCGTTTTACTGCATACTGATGTTATGGATAGTTTTTCTAGTAAATGCAGTGGTTTCATGCATACGTAATTTAATATATGGTACAGTATTGCATGAGTTTGCGACACAGCTATGTAATAATCGGTCCCTACTTAGTTATTCACTCTTTTAACCTGAAGAAGAGGACATTTTCTTGATTTTCACAGTTTTTCTCTCTGTTATTGTTCAACACAGTACAAATGCACACATGCATAGGACTTATACAAACAGGTCTGGATACAGATACACATGCATTTCTATATGAACAGGTGCCAAAGGGAAGAGGCTCCCAGGATTTCTGGCACCAGGGAACAGTTGGGGGTTTGGTGCCTTGCTATAGGACATCTCGGCAGTGCCAAGAGGGTGAACTGGCACCTCTCCAGCTACCATGCCATAGTCTTTATTTTTGTCCGATCGGGACTTGAACCAGCGACCCTTCAGTTCCCAGGACAAGCTACTCCCGCCTGTACAGCATACTGAGCATTTTAAGTCAAACTTAAAAAATCCATCCCTTTAGGCAATCATTGTCAACATGATTTATTGTTAATATTTGTTTTACTACAGTATATAGCTTACGGGGTACAAATATTTTAGAGATAAAACAGAAACTCTCCCTTTAGCCTCCCAGCCTTCTAGTAGATGGAGCGACACAATAAAAGCAACCTTGCACTGCGAAATGTAGCTGACAAGCTAAGAACATTATTGTGTTGGCAGTGGTATATAAAAAAAAAGGACAACAACAATTAACTTCTAAAGTAGCGGACACTGATCTTTTTGCGGCTAGGGTTTTTCTTTACGCTGTTCACGGTGCTTTAGCTGATTAGCTAATTAGCCTGCAGTATCTGCAATCATTAGCAAGCATTTTTCCCAAGGTGGATGTATGTTTCGTTGCTTATACAGCAAGACAAGTTGCAACCAAGACTGTGATTGTAGGACAAGAGTACATTAGCCACAAAGCCAAAGCTAATTTGGCTTTTTTGTGTTTTGTCATGGCGGTTGACCGGCTTCAGAGTCAGTGTCGCTGTCTACCAAGGAATAAAAGATCATGCATACTGCCTCATCCTACTGTAATATAGATAGTTGAACAGTGTCACAGCCACTGTCACCACAAGCAGCCGTTCTAACTCCCAAGTCAATGCATACGGCAACTATAGGCAAGAGCCCTACAGATTCAACAACTGTCAGAATCTCTTGTTATGGTTGACCAAAAGTAGGAAGTCAGGTCAGAAAGAAGTGGCTGGATGGTTCCGAAAACTTTTACCAGGAGGCTGGTGCGGTTGTCCTGTGTGAAAGCAAATGTTAATGTTGACATACTTTTTATTCATGTCAACCTCAACTTCATATCAAACATACCCATTACCATTACATACATCTTGTCAAGTAATTTGGTTGCCTAACCCCAATCAAGTTGTTTGCTGATGCTTTATCGTTTAACGTAGTAGATTGAAGTGTTGGGACACCGACCGAGCTGCCGTAATTTACGAGATGCGAGTGAGAAAAAAAATTGCCACAGGTTATTGAATAATATAAAAGGCTAAAACCTGACTTGACAAACATCAGTAGAGAGTTGTGATAAATTCACTAACTAATTTAAAGTAATTAAAAATATTTTCCACCACGAGATACTGATTATACCAGATTAAGTAATGAGCAAATAGTTCCAATTAAATGAGAAAGGGGTATTTTCTTTGTTGTTTTACATTAAACTGTAAGATTATTTTATAATTCCTTAACACAGTTCAAATCACTCTGGAAAAGTTTTTTTATCAGCCATATTTCTTGGCAGCATAGTGAATGTATGTTGCTGCTGGCCTGTGCTGCGACCCCGCCTGGTGAACCCCTGAGTCAGAGTGCTTGGTATGTTATACAGCTGGTCAAAACCTTCGCCTTCTTCCTCAGTGTGAGCAGCCTCTAACCACTTCACTGTACAATCCCTACAATTAAACCCATCATCGCAAACAAAAACAGCCCACGGAGGTTCACAGGAGCCTGACGCTCTTCACTCAAGTGTCTCCTACAGCTGCACATTCAGATAGAAATAGGCACTGAAGTGTTGGGGGATATGGTGCGACGGGCTTCTTGTTTCTCTTTGCAATCGGCAATACCGTAGACAAGTGGTTTGTGCAGTATGTAGAGCAGAACTACAACATATATTTACTGTGGTTAAAGACTAGGGCTTTTGTTGTTTGGAATAACGCAGGTCTGTGTTTATGAAGAATCTGAAAACATTTTTGGGGGGGATTTATCTGTAACATCATCTTAAGAAACTTTGAAATGTCTTCTTAACAAAAGGACAGGGTTCCAGGTCCTGCATTATGTATATCCTTTCACGTTGATCCGCAGTATTTTGCAGCAAGTAAGTGCTTGTTAACCATCTCTCCATTTTCCGACAGGATTTTGCATGTTCTCGACAGTCAAAATACGATTAGGTCCCTTCCATTCAAAAGAGGTAACACATATATTTATATATTTGAATTGCCTGTGATTTTGACACCCATGTTCCACCTTGCTGAAGTACCTGTTTCAAACGTAAAAGCTTATTTTTTGTTAAAAATGGCGAGCCCATTTGATGACCTGAATTTTATGGACACTTGCAGTAAGTTAGCCTGCAGCCTCTACGCCGAAACAGAAGGCTAGTACCATATGAAGATGATCTGCCCAGAGCTGAAAACATTACACAATGTCATCATGAACACAGCCTGTTCGGAGCCAGTTATGGAGGAGAGGCAGGCGAAGAGGAATGGAATAAAGACAGAGCGAAAACGGCAAATAAACCAATCAGAGTATTTAGCAAATAAATGTAGCACCATCTGCCACAATGCAGATCAGGGAAGGAAGTCACCCTACATTGAGCTGCAAGACTACCAGGAAAAGCCATTTGGATCCCATTCATTTAGTTTCCCTCAACGCACTGGAGAGTAAAAAAGAAGCTGGTGTCCAGACAATTTCACATCTGCTAATTGTGAGCTACACTGATCCACCACATTTCATCTCGAGTACGGCTAACACGCCGAGGGTTAGCGATTAGCCTGGAAAGCCATTAAAGAAATGTAGAGAGACTTCACTCAAAGAAGTAAGTTATTTTTGTTCCTCACCTTGGTTGTTTTTTATAGTAAAATTGGGGTTGTTGAGCATCTCAGGAACGAGACGATAGTCAAAGTAGTGGCCCTGGATTGGGTCGTCTTTGTCCACCGCGCTGACAGTCTGGATCACCTGTGTTGAAAGCAGAGAGACAGGAAGATTATACAGAGAAGGACTGGAAGTCATTAGAGGAGGCAGCCTATTCATTACTCTGTTTTTGCCACCGCAGATTGCCTCAGTCTAATACTGGCTGCATCACACCTGATGAAATATATGCCCTATTCATTCCCGGAGTTTGAGATTATTATCAATTAGGTCCTGTCTAGTCTGGAACTCTTTTCAGGCTCCTGGCTCTATCTGATAATCCGTCATCATAGGTCTTATCGTGCCGTTATGATTGATTGGAAATTAGAATTATTTTTTTGGCTCCTCTTTTTGATCAGTCCTTCCGATAAAGCTTCCTATTGTACGTGCATAGGTCCGTCCAATGAGGTCGATTGATGAGAAGGATAATGCTAAGTACTTGTCTAGAGTGTTTTGGCTTGGGTAACCATTGTGCCATCTGGAGGAGGACATGAAAGGCAGTCTTGAATTACAATCCACTCTGATCAATCCTGACCGCTCTCATTCCGCCTTTTGCTTTGCGCACACTGTGAAGGGAGAGCTAGGGAAGGGAGAAAAGGGACTGTACTCCCACCTCTGTAGTTTCCCGGTGAAATAAATAGGCTATAACTCAATGTGGCCAATCATTACAGGGGAGGAAAGAGAGACATAAGCAAAGGGAGTGAGAGAAAGAAGATAGATCAGTGGTTTGATGAATGAGCCGCTTCTTTTCTTACCTGTCCAGGTTTCCCATTTTCACAAAGGAAGGCCTCGTATTCGGTGGCAAATTCAGGCGCATTGTCATTAATGTCCATTACTCGGATGGCAACGATTGCCCTCGATATCTGACTGTGATTTCCTATTATAGATAGATAGATAGATATATAGATGGATAGAAAGGAAGGAAATCAAAAAAGGGAGAGATAAGAGGAGATAAATAAGAAAAGACAATCAAACTGTAAACAAAACAAGGTTACGCATGAACTCCCAGGTAAATTCTGTGACCTAGTTTTAATTTCCTTTATTTTCTCTCCTTATTTCTCCCTTCATTTCCTGAACTGATGGGATGACACATGATAAGTCACATCAATATACATTTCAGCGGGTGTCACATGCGTAACAGAGTCTAGGCACCAGAAAAGAAAGAACAAATTCCCATTCAAAGTGCATTTGAAAATCTCCCTGAACACTGTCATGTTTAAAACATCAGGGTTAAAACATGCATATTAATAAGTCATTGGTAACTGAAGTCTAAAAAGACAATAAAAGGCAGTTTAATTAGATTGGATTTTGATTTGAATAATTTATCTCTGGTAATTGACAGTCCCCTTCGAGAGTCCCCGTAAACGTTGGTGTTTATTAATCAGCAGTGCAAATGACAACTTTTAAAGCAATGAATGTGGGCCCAAGAGGGTTGTGCCACTTTAGCCAATGATACTGTTGTGTTTTAATTTTGACTTCTGTTTGTTCATTTACTTGCCCCTACTGTCACCTTAAAAGTAGAATGAATGGCAAGTGTATTGTCTTGGTTTTCTTTGGGCATCCTAGGATCTCGTTTGCAGTAAGACTTTCTGTCATTGTAGCCAATAGCAAGAACTCTCTTGCCTAATATCAAAGGCTTTTTTTTTAAAGTGGCTCTTTAACTGTGACATGCTTTAATGTTCAAAAAGCTCTTTATTGTTCTCATACTGCCTGTGCTACAGCACCTCTTTTCACCCTCTGTCTGAAACCAGAGCCCAGTCTGCTCTGATTGGTTAGCTGGCTGGCTCTGTTGTGATTGGTCAACTGTTTAGAGATGTCCCACTCCTATCACGCACAATTTGTGGTGCTAGCCACTAGAATAGTGAGTGTTACATAGTGATGTCACTATGTTACGGAAGAAAACAAAGGAGTCCAATGGAGGTGTTTCAGGCAGGGGGGGGAGTTTGGGAAATTAGTCTTTGCAGACCATTATCATGCACAGAAACCTATAACACATTACAGGAAAAGGGAAAATCCCAAAAACCATAATAGGGCCTCTTTAAATTAGTAATCATGAGCAGCAAGAACATTTTTTATATAGAGTGGCCAGTGTGATTACAAGATAATGATAATTTGGGGTTAACTTTATTTCCTAAGAAACTTGTTCCTACATTGAAATGCACTCATTAATGCCAGAGAAAAAGCATGTAGGGTTTGTGTATAGTACCTTTTGTTAGCTACAATAAGCTTGTCTGGTAAACAACTTTACCAGACAAATATACATGTTTTTGTATTAATTCTAATTGATTTCAAATAAAACCTTAACATAGCACAGTGGACAGCATGCCCGAGGAGAAAAGGCCCCTGGACAGGCCACTTTAAAGAAGAAGGGGTAAACAGGGAGGAGAGTGGAAATTAACAGGCTGATAGACGGTGATAGATGGATTAGGGCAGAGGGAGACAGGGATACAGAACCCCCCCCCCACCCTACAAAAGTGACTTTCCCCCGGCAGCAGACAGGGAATAGAGTCTGATTAGTCAGATGTCAACCGGTGCGAGGCGGCAGAACGTTCGGGCCGCAAATGGCATCCGGATAGAACTGGGAACACATCTATTCCTCTTCACGCCAGAGAAGACACAGACTTCCCTCCCATCCGTGAAGAATAGCAAAACTGCCTTGTATATTTTGGCAAGTTCATATTAGGTGTTCTCAGAGATGCCACTATCTCGAGCCACACAGTTACTTTGCCAGGAGGCATGACAACATGCTTTACATGTATGGGTGTGAGAAAATGACAAAGCTTATCAAATGAGACACATTCAACTCGTGTGTGTGTGTGTGTGTGTGTGTGTGTGTGTGTGTGTGTGTGTGTGTGTGTGTGTGTGTGTGTGTGTGTGTGTGTGTGTGTGTGTGTGTGTGTGTGTGTGTGTGTGTGTGTGTGTGTGTGTGTGTGTGTGTGTGTGTGTTGCATGGCCAAAACATCATGACAACATTTTGGCATTCACTTCATTCTGTCAATTAACGTGTGTTTCCTTTGATTAAGGAAATTAAAGGACAGATAAATGATGCGATGGAGAGAGGAAAGGGGGTGGAAAAAAAGAGTTACAAGCTGTGTACATTTCTATTCCAATAGCTTTAAGGGGTACATTAAGCTTTATCACAACATACAGCCCCCCTGAATCAATCTGTATGCAAATAAAGCCTTACATATGGTTTGAGCTTTTTGTAGCTCTGCCGGCAAGATTTTTTACGTAGTCAGTGAGTTTTGCGGTTTGCAGATGTTCTTTAATCTGTAATGGATGCTGGCATTGGAGCGATCCACTCCGAAGCTTGTCTTTAAAACTGTTTATTTGATAAGTCTTAATGTTCTTGCACTTCCACAAATTGACTACTGAGCTGTTTAATTCAATCAAAACTCAGCAAATTAACAAATGTAATGCCTCTGTGGATTCAAATGCTAATTGTTTGTGCCATACTTTCAGAGCGATTAGAAGCGCCCGTTTACAAAGTGCTATAGTGTTGAGCAGAGGATTGTGTGTAGCAGGTCAGTGATTCCTTTGACAAAGGCAACGTATGAAGTCGAGGAAGGGGATATTGTATGTGTCTCCCTGCAGTTCCAAGTTTTAAAATATGTTTTATTAATGCATGTCAAATAGTATGCTGATTTTCAAAAATAGGGCATTACAATTCAGGAGGAATGGTCTTCACAGCAGGGGTGAGCAGAGTCAGGGGTCTACTTACGGACTTCTGTGGCAGTCACTGTGATGTTGTGCCACATGTCCGTCTCCCGGTCCAGCGGTTTGGCCAGTGTGATCTTCCCGTCGTCCACGTTGATGTTGAACTGCCTCTCCAGGTCCGTGTGCCGATCGATGAAGTACCTGCAATTACAATCAATCATCAGCAAGCCCCCACTGCAGCATCTTTGGCAATCCTTTGTGTATTGTGGCTAACAGGGTCCTATCCAGCAGGAGAAACCTGTACTTAAAGGGAAATTAAAAATCTTAAGAGGTCTGATTACTATAATTTCCTACCAACAGCAGCCAAGGTCTGAACCTCATTGTCTAAATTGCACTCCATCTTGTCCATCAAATACAATCATTTACATTTTCATATCATTTAAACAACATGTATTTAAAACATATCTATAGGGTCCTTTTACCTAGAGACACATTGAGCATACAGTTTATGACAGTTGTACCTTTACAATAAATACACTGAGTCCCAGCACCATTAATGGTAGGCCTACATTAATAGTAAAATAACATAATTTAAAATGACCTATTTCTATATATGTTTTGCATTTATGTTATACTTCTTATCCTATAGATTAACAAGCCTGTGATAGCCCTTCCAGTAGAATGAATCTCCGGATGAATGTAGTATTTGCCATTCTGTCGTGCTAATGGCGTAGCCTGGAACAGTACCTTGTCTTAATACAGTCATAGCGTAAAAAGCTGATAAGTCATGCCAAAAATTGTCAAGATTGTGTAGTGTTACTTTGGTTGGAACAATGGACTATATACAAGAAGTGGTCAGTCAACATGACATCACACATTGATTTCTGGACTACAGTACAAAAGACTTGAGTTTTACATTTTGACACCAGAGGGTCGTGCTAAGTACAACCCAATGCTAAAAAAGACAATTACAGGCAACCAAAATATTAGAAGTCACTTTAATGAAGTGAAAAGACACTGTGAAAGAGTTAAAGATTTAGGGCTTAATCACACCTAAGCGACCTGTCAATCACAATGTTGCCACGCCCTAATGCACACCCTGCTTTTTCGTGTTTTTTCCTCTAAACACAACAATCAATTACAACATGAGGACTTAAAAAACCAGCTTGTTAAACATTTTTTAACGGAGGTTATAAATCAAGAGAGAATTAAGGTAATTTTCTCATAGACTTCTATCAAATCAGACTACTTTTTGCAAGCGGTGGAGTTGCCCCCTCTTAAATAATAGAAAGAAGGGTTAGGGTCTGTATCTATAGGTTACTTACGTAACCCCAGTTCTCAGAGTAACATGAAGTGAGATGTCTCACTATGGGATGCGCCTCATCGCGGAGCAAACAGAAGCATCAATCTCATTACGCCAATCCTAATTGGCTGGAGATCTTGACGTCAGCGTCAGGGAAATCACCCCCTATAAGTAGCTTGCGCCACAACGCATGCGCCATTCAAAATAAGCACCTCTTCTCGCTTCACCATAGCAAGGAGGGCCGTCTGGTGAGACATCTCACTTCATGTTACTCTGAAAACTGGGGTTACGTAAGTAACCTATAGTTCTCATTCATAACACTCCGTTCGATGTCTCACTATGGGAAATTGTAGCTCCCGTATTGCCAGACGAGCTTATCTCGAAAATCACCAAACCAACCAGAACTTAACAGGTAGAGCTCTGACTCAACCAGGTGCCCAGCACTGCTTGAGTCACACTGGGAGCAGAACGTCCAGCCTGTTAGGAGGCAGACAAAAGTGAGCGGCGAGGACCAGCTCGCCGCTGCACCAATGTCTTTGATGGGAGACATCCTGGACAGAGTCCAGAATGCAGCCAGACCCTGAGTCGAAAGAGCTCGCGGACCCGAGGGTGCCTGCGAACTCTGACTCGTATGAGCCCCAAAGCAATTGCTTCCACAGACCAGTGGGAGAGCCGTTGCTTAGTAACAGGCTTGCCCTTATAAGGGTTAGCCCAGGACACAAGGGGTTGGTCATTATGACAAAGCACCCTTGATCTGTCCCTGTACGTGCGTGAAGCACGGGCTGGACACGGCAAATCCGGCCGCTGTTCCCCGGAGGAATACAGTGGCGGGGAGGATGCCTTAATGTCAAATGTGGTACCTGAACCAACCGCCTTAAGATAAAGGCAGGGTCAGGCTTCAACCACACTCTGTTTGCCCTGGGGCAAACTGAGTGCATGAAGACTGTACAGATAGTGCATGAGTGCCACTGGCTCGCTTGGCAGCTGCCAGGGTCAGCGTCATGTCACACTGTAATTGTACCACTCACGGGCCAGGCCCATAGAGCCAAGCGCTCTGGGTGTGGGTGAAAGATCGCCCCCCCCGCTTGGGACAGTATGTCCCTGCGTAGTGGGAGCTGCCATGGCTTCCCGCACAGCAGCTGATATATCTCCGCTAGCCAGTACATAGCTGGCCAGTGCGGAGCTATCAGGATAAGTGTGTGGCGTTGCTCTCTCACTCTGGCCAGAGTTGGGGGTATCAGAGCCAGGGGTGGGAACGCGTACAGAAGGCCCGGGGGCCAATTGTGCGCGAGTGCATCCACGCCTAACGGTGCATTTAGATCGCGCATCGAAAAGAACAGCTGACACTGAGCGTTGTCTTTCGATGCGAACAGATCCACCGCAGCTCTGCCGTAACGCACCCACAGCTGGCTCACAATCCTTGGATGTAGAGTCCAGTCTGCATAAAGTGGTATACCTCTGGACAGTAGATCTGCCCCGAGGTTCCTCACTCCCGGTACGTGCGTCGCTCTCAGAGAGAGGAGATGCCTACCGCTCCATAGGATAAGTTTGCGCGCCAGTGTGTGTAACTGGAGAGAACGCAAACCCCCTTGGCGGTTAATATACGATATTGTGGTTGTATTGTCTGTCCTCACGAGGACGTGATGTCCCCTGAGGAAAGGCAGAAAGCGTTTTAGGGTGAGAAACACCGCTAAAAGCTCCAGGTAATTTATGTGCGCCCGCTGGAGGTCTCTGCTCCAGAGACCCCTCACCGGGCGACCTTCATAAATACCTCCCCAACCTGTCAGACATGCGTCCGTGGTGACCACTTTCCGTGAAAGGACAGCACCCATAGGCACACCTCGTACTAGAAAAGTCGGGTGCAGCCAGTGGCGCAGTGCCATTACGCATTTCACAGTAACCATCACTCTCCGCGAGGACATTTGTCTGCGTAACAGCCTCCTGCTCCGACTGTGCGAGAAGCAGCCAGTCGTCCAGGTAGGTCGCCAGGCGAATACCCTGTTGTCTTAACGGGGCTATCGCGGCTTCCGTACATCGTACAAACACCCTTGGACTGAGAGACAGACCGAAGGGGAGTACTCTGTATTCATAACAGATCCCCTGAAATGCGAATCTCAGATATTTCCTGTGTGGGTAATATACTGGGATGTGAAAATACGCATCTTTCAGGTCGACTGATGTGAACCAGTCGTCTTGTCGCACGAGCCGCAGCAGAGATGTGTGAGTGAGCATTCTGAACTTATATCTTCTTAGATATTTGTTCAGAGCCCTCAAATCAAGTATTGGCCGAATTCCGTTCCCTCCCCATTTGGGAACGAGGAAGTACTTGGAATAGAAGCCGCCCTGACTCTGCTCGGCGGGTACAATAGATATAGCCCTCTTTTCTAGGAGAGAGAGAATCTTTTTCTCCAGAATATGGGCTGACTCTCCTCGGGCCTGCGAATGCAGAATGCCCGAGAAGCGAGGGGGGGTGACAGCGAATTGGAGTCTGTAGCCCCGTGTTACTGTCTTGAAAACAGAAGCAGATGATGTGAGCATCTTCCACTGCATGCTCCTTAGAGCCAGTGGAGATGTCACATCTCTTCCCCTCTGAGTCTCTATTTGTTGTGTTATGGGGCCCTCTAGTGTCTGAACACAGTGGTGCCCCCTTTCGACAATCCCCACCGACACTGCGCATGCGCATGACGGTGGTGCCTTCACAACCCCAGCCGGCACTGCGCATGCGCGTGGCGGTGGTGCTTTTAAAACCCCAGCCGGCACTGCGCATGCGCGTGACGGTGGTGCCTTCACAGACCCGCCTGTAATCCGCCTTTTGAGAGATGCCGAAGCTGCTCTCAGAAGGGGAACAGTTGACGGGCTGTTTATTGGTTTTATTGTTTTTCTTATGATTTTTTTGAGCTGCGCCCTCGGCCTGAAGCCTGGATGCGTCAGCGGAAAATGTTTAATGACAGAGGAACAAACAGATTTGTGACATGTGTTTTTGCGGACTTGAGGATGGTGTTGAGGCATCTCTCGAGGCGGCGGGAACACATTTAGAGCTGGGGAACCGTGGACTTCCAGCTCTGTCACGGAGGGGAGAAGGAGGGGCTGTCACGCCGCTCGCTTCTTCTTCCTCGCCTGCTGGCCGAAATTCTGGGTTGGCTGCGCCTGAGCTGCAGCCGGAACCGGAGATTTTCTTCAGCTCGCCCTCGTCTCCAGCCTGGGCTGGGGACTAGGGGCGGGCTGCGACCTCTGCATTCTCGATGTTTTAAACCGAGCAGGGTTCAAGGCAGCTTGGGCGAAGGACTGCTGCTGCGAAGGACTGCTGCTGCGAAGGCAGCGGCTGGACCCTTCGAGGGAGGCAGAGGTGGAGTGCCTCGTCCTCCCTCTTTTTCGACTCACACCTCTTTTGCATGGAAGCAAGACCGGAGCCGAAAATTCCCTCGGGAACGATGGGCATATCCAGCACATCCTCCTTTTCCCGGTCTGGGAGGTTGGTGAGGTTGAGCCATCTCGCTCTTTCCTGCACCACCATGATCCCCATTGCCTTACCTGTGGCCTGGACGGCGCAGCGTTGGACACGGAGACAGATGTCTGTGACCGCTGCCATCTCGTCCAGAGTGGCTGCCCCCGGGTTACCCGACAGGTCCTCGCAGAGCTCCGCTTGGTAAGCGGTTAGCAGCGAGGCCACATTCAGGGCCCTGGCGGACAACGCTGCGGCTTTGTAGGACCGTTCAGTCATTGTCGACTGAAATCGGTCCGACTTTGCCGGCAGCGTGGGGTTCCTGCTTGGTGACGGGCCCATCCTCGGTAGGAGGTGGGCTGCTACCAGCGGTTCCATGGGCGGTATGCGGAGCAGGCCGAGCTTCTCCATTCCGTCACAGTCTAGGGAGGAGGCACCCTGGATTGGGACCTTGTTGCTGAAGGGCCGGTCTCTCCACGAGACCGACACCTCATCCAACATCTCCGGGAAGACCGGAAGGAGTTGCCTCTTTGTCTGCGCTGCTTGGGGAAAATGTTTCCCTTCGTAGCGGGACCTGGAGGTCTCCTTGGCCATTTCAGGCCACGGGATGTCGAGTCTGGCCGCAGTGCGTTTGCACACGGCCTGCAGGTCCATACTCAGACAGGGCGAAGCTGGTGTGCTATCGTCTGGGAGAGCAGCCCTCGCTCCAGGCTTTGCAGCCTGAGCCGATGACATGAAGATGTCCTCTTCATGTTCATCCGACTCGGACAGGAGGAACACCGAGGTGTCCTCTTCGTCCTCGTCGTAGTGAAGCTCGAGGACATCCTCCGCGGGTGAGACCATGGTGAGGTCTAACCGGGAGCCCCAGCTCGGTAAAGCGTGGGGTCCCGTTCCCGCGTGTCTTGCCGCCACCGGGTCCCGGCCTGCCAGGGCGCGGGAATCCGGTTCTGCGGCCATCTCAGATACTGAGCCCCAGACCGACATGGAGAGGGGTTCACTCTCTGTGGCAGATGTCCCCGCATCTTGACTGCCGGCCGGCAGGTCAGAGGACATGGGGGGTTCCTGCTCCGACAGGCTAGCTTGGCGTGCTAGCCGTCGGCGGAGGCTCTTTATGATGAAGCGGACACAATGTCCGCACGAGCCGGGGTTGTCGATAGCGCCTCGGGCGTGTTCCAGCCCGAGGCAGGACGAGCAGACCTGGTGTGTGTCTGTGCCCGAGATCTTCAACCCGCAGCCGCAGAGTCGAGCCACCGAGTCCCTGACTCCTCAGGTGTGAGGGAGAGGGGCGTCCATCTTGTTCGCCTCGTGGCGTGGAGAGGACCCGCTCTCAACAGGTAGGTTGGGAGAAAAAGAGGTAACCACCCTGTCCTTAATCCGGAGAAAAGGACGGTGTGGGTATTTTATTCCCAGAGAATACTGACTGGTGTGGCAGTATGCTCCTTTTAATCCTTTCCTCCTCCGTGGGGAAGAGAAAAGAAAAGACTTCCTCGCTACCGTGGTGTCGGTAGTGAGGGAGCAAGCTAACGCTAGCTTGAAAAAAGTCAGACCTAGCTTACTTTCCGGGGAAAGAGAGCGGCGAGGTCGATTTCAACAATAACTAGCGTTAGTAATTACCGTCTTCCTGCGAAGCAGAAGGAGTAGCCGGCAAGCGCCCATCGACCGAAATGGATATTTGGGTTCAGTCTGTGGACCGTGAAGCTTGTCCGGCTACCATAGAGATGTGCTCTGAAGCGAGAAGAGGTGTTTGAATGGCGCATGCGTTGTGGCGCAAGCTACTTATAGGGGGTGATTTCCCTGACGCTGACGTCAAGATCTCCAGCCAATCAGGATTGGCGTAATGAGATTGATGCTTCTGTTTGCTCCGTGATGAGACGCATCCCATAGTGAGACATCGAACAGAGTGTTATGAATGAGAACTTGTTGCTCCATGCTGTCAACTCAATCTACTTTCTCTCACACCTCTAATCCTTCTTGCAAACACTTTACGCACGGTAGAGCAACTGATTTGATGGCTTCAGTTGATCAAACTATTACCGTATTACATAAATAGGTTTCAGTTCAGATCACGCCCTGCCATATGGACTGCATAGTGATTTACATAAAAAGAAAGTAAGAAATCAATATTATCTATGGAATAATTACAGCCTAAACCTGAGCAACATAGGGCATTACAGCCTAATAAGGTCAGAGAAGCCCTCCCCCCCAATCGTTGCTACACCTCCCTCATGCACAGAAAAAAGACCATTAGTATGTGTCATGTCAGAATAAAATATGGGGTGTTGACAGATCCCAAACAGGGTTAACAACACTCAATGGCCCCCAAAGGCTTTGCATTAATGAGTTAGGACAGCATTGGGTCACACATGAGATTTAACAACACAGTGCGGGGGAGGGGGGTAATTGATGTAATGGAGATGACCGGCTTGCTTTGTGTGACCTTGTCTGATCTAAATGATTTTGTTTGCTTTTTAAACCACTAGCCATGTGCAGGTCATGAAGCAACACATTAAGTACTCATTTAAAAAGGAGTAGACTTTTAAATAACAAACAAATAAATTCCTTTTCTTGATTCAGTTTCTCTGTGACCCTGCCTCTGACACACTGACTGTTTGAAACGTCTGTTAAGGATACAGTGGCAGTGACATTCAACTCCTCAGGAAAAAAATAAATACTCTAGCAGTTGGTAAGAAAAATTGAAATGCACATGAAAGAGAATTTGCGGGTGCTACTGGAAGCTGTGAAATCGCTCCTTCATGTAGCGGCACGCAGAGCCAGATTCTTTGGACGAGCCCACACGAAACTGAGTTTAAAAAAGGATCTGTCATTATGGGTCATCTTTGGCTTCATTTTCCATTATGCGTAACTGTCACAAACATCCTACCCACCTAAAACACAAGGCCACGTGTTTCCGTTCCTCCAGGACAAACTGTCTCCCTTCCTTTCTCTTCCATCTTCCCTCACAATCTCGTCCCCCTCTTACCCACTCGACAGTCACAAAGTATTTTATTTTCTATCCAGCTGGGTCTCTAGCTCTCCCTAATCCAATCCCCCTATCCAATTCTCCGCGGCCCCCCTGTCCCCACACAGCCGTCCCTCTACACCAGGCGCCCCGCTCACCCTTCCCTCCTAACCCCGGGTCTTGCAGCAGAGCCGTTCATCCCTATCAGTGCAGACCTGTTGGCAGGAACCCTCCAGTGTTGCTATAAAGGGAAGAAGGGATACAGAGAGATGGAAAAGAGAAAAGCACAGAAAGCCACAATAACAACAATTGATATGAAGGAGGGCGCTGCTTATACAAGAACGGGAGGAAATTAAATAAATAAAACCACTGGCCCAGATTCCAATTGTTGGGGAGATGTACCGAGCCGTGACATTTCCATTTCTGAGATGAAATGGTGTAAAATCCTCTAGACGCCGGGCTGGGAGAGGTCCATAAGGACCCACTCCCAGCCCACAAACCCTCCCTCGCCCACCCCCCCATCTCTCCCTCTCTTTTCTCTCCTGCCCTGCAGACGCAAAGCACTTTCAAGACAGGCAGACAGCAGCAAACCACCTGGGAGCAGCCTCACTCCCGCAGACTGAGTGGATCCCAGTCAAACTCTGACAGCCTCACGTGGAAGCGAGGAGACAGACCCTGAAATGTTCTGCCACCTGTCACTCAAACTGACAACGTGATGTGAAAAGAATTAAAAGCAAATAAAAAAATGATATCCAGCGTGGTACGTGCGCGGTTTCCCTGAGTGTGATGTGACAGTGTGTGTCGCCTCGTTTCAGCTTTGCTTTACTTTACACATGACTTTAAACACCATTGGGATGACCTCAGTCTAACAGTTTAACCTTGCAGGGAGGCAGTTTGTAAAACATATTGGAAACCACCAAAAAATATCGTTTTTTAAAGATGATTTTTTTGGCCAGTTTATCCTTTTTTAGAAATACAAGTTTGAAAGGGGGAGATAGAGGGGATGACCTTAGGCGGGATTAGAACCTGCGTCCTCCGCAGCACAATTTATTCAACCTCAATATAGAAACATAACAAGCTATTCAAATGCATCAGTGTGACAGAAGCTGTTCACTGCAGAAAAATAGATAAGCTGTAATCAGTGACATCATTCTTTTTTTCCTAACTCAGTTGCAGTTCCTTGGCTCATTGATGTGGCTTCTCTGCTCCGTTTTTCTGGAAGATCATCTGTCAATCAAACTGTGGCCCGGACGTCTTCTCTGTTTGAGTTTCTGTGGGTGGCAATCTTTTGTCTCTTTAGTCCCGGTCATTGCTCATGCTACCCAGTGAATTTTCGCTTTCCATCACATAATGCGTGTCATAGGATTTTCTCCATTAATATTTACCAGGCGCTGCGTAGCAAGTGTTAAAGCTTTCCGCAACTAACTCTTGTACATCATACAGGTATATTATAAAGGTAATTACATGTCATACAAAAAGGAAGAGCAAACATATGTAATAATATGTTCCAATGTATAGGCCTAATGAACCCAACTACATGCTCACTATAACAATCCACAACATCTGCACTATAGAACCTCGAGCATTGATCACACTGCTGCATAATGGGTTGTGTTTCACAATGAGGTGCAAACTGACAGGAAAACACTGAAAAGATCTGTGACCTCTAGCTTTAGGGATTCATGTCAATAGGAGACTTTGCTAGTACATTTAGAATCAAGGACATTATTTCTCTCAAATCCCTTGAAGTGAGATTGTAACTTTTATAAGCGAGGAAATTGACAGTAATTTCACAAAATTCATTTTCTATTAAACGTTTGCAAGAGTCAGTTTACACAAGCCCTAAGTCAAGCTGCTTACAATCCTGATTGTAATTAAGTGATTAATATTCTGTTTAACATCTTATCATTTATTTGTTCCATTTATATTATATCATAATTTGTTTATACTGAGAAAGTACATCCAAATTGTAATGATGTACTTACTGTATGACATAATACTATATCATTATCTGAAAAGGTTAAGCGACCAAGAAAAGGATAATGTGCACCTTCGTATGTGAGCACAGTGTGATGTTGTCACCTTGAGAGTGTAATCTGTGTGAGTGTCTGATGAGTTGGCAGGAATGGATAAAAAAAAGAAAAACTCCTTCCCTTTTTTTTCTGCAGGGACAAAAATGCTTCAGTGACATTCTTGCTTGTTATAAAGGTCAGCAACTCTATTGGGAGTACCACGGATTTAGGGTTAGGGTCAGGCTAACCCTAACTCCTAACCCACATGTTTGGCCGTGCCCTGAATGCTGACCGGAAATAGAAAAATAACAGAGCAAATGCTTTTTCCCTTTTGTATCTGCAGAGTAAAAAATGCCTCTGTGACATTGTTGCTTGTTTTCATGTCAGAAACTCTATTGGGAGTTCCACACATGTCAGGGTTAGGGTAAGCCTAACCCCAACTCCTTACCCAGTTTTTGGCCTTCGCCGGAATGCTGACTGCTTCTATATTGCCAACGCATTTTATACAGGTGTTACTAGAACGTGGTTTTCCTGGAGGGTCCATAGTAAATCATAAATAACAAAACCACAAGTCCTGCGGAAAAGGCCTTCTCGACATTACATTTCAAAACCACCCAGTTTACATGAGTCCTTGCATTACCATATACATCATGTTAGCTGTCAGCTGTGCTCAGGCAACATAAGGACGCCTGCAGGAAGAAACAAGCTTTACAGAATTACATTACATTTCCCTCACCAAGACGAGAATAGACGGAGGACGAAAACAAAGATATCAAATAGAATTGTTTAAAATCCAAGTCTAGTTTTGCCAATGCTTGTCACAGTATCAATATGTTTGACTGAAATACAGTCACAGCGATTCTATAGGCAGTGTGTGTCAGCCACAGTGACTGCCAGATCTCACATTGCCTTTTATATGTGATCAGTCAGGTAGAAAACGACAGAGCACAGGCTCCAAAGAGAAGCAATACTGGGAGCATTTCATGGAGTGCACCTGAAATGTTGTTGGTTGGCTGCATTAAGTACAGCTAAGGGCTTGTTTGTCTCCTGAGTGCAGAGGACATGGCAGCCCACCAGAGCACCCGCCCCCGAGTGGTTTAGACTCAGACCGGTTTAGTCTGGTCCGGCTGGAGGGGGGGGATTGAGACAGAGAGTGATTCTAATCAGTAGCTCGTTCAGATGGGGGTCTGAGAAGCTGCTGCCACTCCTCAACTATAGATCAACCTTCACTAACCTAAGCTTTCATTTTTGGGATGCTATTTTCCTTATACATCCTTAAGAGACAAAGATTCAAAATAAAAGATGAGTAAAAGAGACAAGAGGAAGGACGATAATTGTATGCTAATGAGTGTAATTTATGGGTAAATCGAGTGTAGAGATTAACAAGCGACATGTGTTGACTGCCTCATTCCCTGGTTGATCAAATGTATTTTAAATTTTAAAAAAGTAGTCTTTAAATAAAAAGTGTTACTTCACCTAAACAAAGACTGTTTTAAGAGCTACAATGATTTGTGGGTTTTTGATTAGTCAATCAGAAGAAAAACAGAATTGCCACACATCAAACTCCAAGATTTTTCAAGGAGTTTCTAGGCTAAATTATCTTAAACTTTAGAAGCAAAAGAAATGATAGCAAACTGAAAAATCGAGATGAATGAACATCGCTCTTTCTGGCGACAAGTGGCGCTTGAAACAAGGATGAAACAGTCGGAAACACATGCAGAAAGTGAAAGGTATTTTAGCCTTTGCAGACCATTTGCATGCACAAAAAACCTATCTAGAACAAAAGGGAAAACCCCAAAATCATTAAAAGGGCCCCTGTAAGTATCATCTCAATCAAAGACTAATACAATAAAAAGGGGACTGCTTATCTAGTGTGTGGATTTACCTGTTTTATATAATTCTCTATTGAATTGATTTGAGCTTCGAAGGGTTGGTTTTAGATAAAGCAGAACATTTGATGGAGCCACCTTTCATATTTTTCATATTTTTTAAAGACAGAATGATCAATTGATTAATAATGGATAATCATGATAATGGAAATAATTAGTGCGAATGCTGTGCAATAGTTCTTCTATTTCTTTAATCATCTTCTTATTATTTCAACCAATATTTTGCCGTCAAATAACTTCAGCCTACTTTTAGCTACAGAAACCATCCAAATATCAAAAATATTTAGCCTTTTCAGCACATGATGGGAAACTTTCAACTTTTTCAAAATATTTTACACTTATTGAAATATTCAGCTATTTTAACTATTTTTTTAACATGTAACTCAATGGGAACCTTCAAGTCCTCTTTTACCTACACCTTGCGCCAAATGCAACTCCTTCCACAAACTTTGGGCTAGAGACTTAATTCCAACTTTAAAATGATCACAAGACATTCAGCTATAACACTTCAATTCAGACTTTTCATATCTCTTACTCTTTTTGAGATATTTAACTTAGTTTGGAGCTTGGTAAAGAGGCTTTCTTCAGATTTTAACATTAGTGTGTATTGCGCCACTCGTTAAGTCTAGAGTGCTTTGACCTCAAAACAGAGTGGAGGAGTGCTTGAAATTCGCCCAACAAATGTTTTAAACCTGCCATAACTCCCAAATAACTCCCAAACCCTAAACTCCTTGGACATCATTTTTCATGAAAAACGTAGGAAAACCTCTCCTAGGTTGAAAAAAAAATTAAACAAAATGCCTCTTGAGGGCATGAAGTGACAATAACTTTCAATATGTCTCCATTAAGGCACATTGTAAATTCAGCCTGATCTTTCCTCAGAGCAGCAGCTGCACACCTTTAGGAATTCTGCCAAAAATGCCACATTATTGACCCAAAAAGCAGACTCAGATGCTCGTCAGGGTCCTGAGATGCTCCACGCATTGACATTTCACAGATAGCTGCTACGGTTCTTCAGCAAAACATTTAAATGTAAGAGGTTTATCTCTCATTCAGATCAATGGAAAGGCTCTCCTCTCACAGATCACTGCACATCACCATGGAAACCTTTGATCTCTGCACACAGGTGTTTGATAACGTCGTCACCATGGACACCTTTGATCTCTGGGCTAACACACAGGTGTTATGATTAGGTGCTCAGCACAGAAACAAACACTGACAAACAGACTGGAGTTTAAAGACTGTCTCAGCCTATTATTTTCTGTCTGATGGAGACTTCATACTGTTCATGTACATGTTCCACATATGTTATACATTATTGGTGATGTATGGTTTTAGTTAAAAAAATTACAGCATTCACACGCATTTTCAGCAGGAAATGCATTTTCTAGTTGTTAATAGCAGCCTTGCATGCACTGCAAACAAAGTATGTTTCAAAGGCTGATTATTCAATGAGGATTCTTTATTACAAAGAACATCCTTCTCATCATGTAAGAGGCGTTACTAAGGCTACAGCCTTCTGTTAGCCAGCATATCTGGAAGGATTAAAATCTTCCACACTGTAATCATTTTATCAGCTCAAGGCTCAGGCTCACAGGCTGATACAAATGAGAAGTAAGATCAAATGGTGCCTGGTAAGGGATGATGCATCATATTAAGCTCTCTGTAACAATAGTTTGTTTCATCTCACCCCCTAGAAAGAAAACACTTGACATCTGTGATAGATCACGCTCATCTTGAACATTTGTTGGAATAAAAAATGTACGTTTTGGACTTCAAAGAAAATCACATGTTGAGGCAAAGCCATTTGTTGTGACAAAATGCAAACTGGCACCAAAATGTCTGGTTGTGTGTGTGTAATCTTGGAGCAGTTGCTTCTCCACGCTGATCAGTGGCTTTGCAGGAGTTGGCAGATGATTAATGCAGCAGTCTTTCATTTCTCTCGGAGAATGGAAAGTTTGATAATGAGCTGTGTTAAAACAGTACTTGAGAACAATTTCAAAAGGTTTTATTTTGACTGCGAGAACATTTTTGCGCGCTTGACAGTCGCACAAAGCCCCGGAGCAACAATCCATTGTCCTGGCTTTTCCAAAAAATAAAATAAAATTGATGATTAAAAGCTAAATAGACACTGTGAGTGTAAGTGAATGACCTCAGGGCAAAAATAAAAACAAATAAAGAGAGAAGAATCCAAATAGGCAAAAGACTAAGTGAATGAAGCTGGTACCTTATGACCTATTTCACACTGCATCATGCTCAAAACATGTAATATTAAAGTGCCAAGACAGGATGTTTATATCTGGACAGTGTCAAAGCAGCAAATGTGTGAGTAGATCATGTCAGCAGGGGGGTGTCATCTGCATACACACTCATTCATTATGTAGGCCCTTTTTCTTCCAATGATGGTGCCCCGTACAAGGCGAGAAACAAGAAAGAACACATGACTGGCTATTAATACTGCACATAAATCAGAAGAAAATTATTGTATGAGACTGTTTAATGTAATAATGTACTGGACTTGTATACACTTAAGATAAAATAAGACATTTGCAATAACATGTCTCTTCTCTGTGCATGTGTTTGTTAATTCATCGATCAACTAGTTAATCATTGAAATCATTTTTCAATTAAATACTTAAAAACTTCTCAGGTTATTTCTTCACCCGTGGGAGGATTTATTGATTTTATATTTTTTATAAAATAGTTTGGACTATTGGTTGGAATTATGTGTCACAAATACCAATATAGAAAATAACCATGTTGTTTAAAAATGTATACAATGTTAATTATACACAAATATTAATATTGTGTGAATAATCTAGCACTAATTTCACACATAAAAACATGCACAATAAACAAAGTTCAAGATGAATCTGATGTATAGCTGTTTTTTGTTTGTCTATACATAACTTATAAATTAAGTTGGCCACATTATTTACCATGTAACATCTAATATTATGACCTGCACATAATCACAAAGGAATTGTTGAGTATACAAACTAGTTTGGACTTATGTTATAACATAACACTATTTTTTTAAGACAATGCTGTGTCCGATTCCTTCCCCATTCTTAGTTACCTTGCCTAAACAAAAAATAAATAATACTAATGCAAATAAAACTTAATTGATTATTTAAGTAGTCCATTTGCAGATTTTGAAAATGTATTAATCATTTACTTTCATCATTTGCTGAACTGGTCTCTGTATCTCACTCTAACGTACAAATAACTGCTCAACCAAAATAGCATCACCATGACAGCAAAAATAAGGACGGAGATGAAAACAGATGTCATTAACCATAAAAAAACGTTTAACCAAGGAAGGGCGTCACACAACCTTCGGGCTTAGTTCGTCCTGGCAATCTCATCACTAAACATGAGGATGCCACCAGAAAAGTGTGGGGGAGAAAAAAGTAGAATGCAGAGAACCTGCTTTATAGCTGCAGCCAATCTTTGAAACCCAGACTACTCGCTGCTCACTGGCAATTACACACAACCTGTTGAGTGTTGTCCCTGGAATGCGGTCAGCAAGTCGCTAGAGAATTAATGAAATGCCAAGATGGAGGGAGAGAAATTGCCTGTATAACCTATCCTCAAGGTGCCCTTGTGGTATTTCCAAGAATAAGTCATACAAGAGGAGAATATAGCAGTGCTGGTCAAAGATTGAATGTGAAAGTTGTGCTGCCTTCAACTCATAATCAACTTCTTTTTTTTACATTGGTAGAAATGAGAGGGTCGCTTCCTCGCTGCCGAAGACACTGCAACATCCTCCAAAGGTCACCGGCATTAAGAGATTTAATTGCATGCCTTGGTGTCAAGCCTTTTATTAAAATAACTCATTATAGCCTGAAAGGACTCATTATTAACCTATACTCTACATCGCTTCTTGAAGTTACACTCAAGAACTTTTTCTTTCTCAATTGTATCACTGCTGTCAGTCAATAGCAAATGGGAAACAAAGAAAGGTTAAACTTACAGTAAACTGTACTCCCATTTTGAATTAATTAAAGGGCCCATGTCATGCTTTTCCAGTTATTACCCGTCCCCTTGTGTGTTATGAAGGTTTTTATGCATGTAAACGGTCTGCAGAGTCACAAACCCTCAAAGTACACCCTGTAGCGAGTAAAACTCTAACACAGAAAACACCTGTCTGTGCTGCCCCAGAGCGCCTCATTGGAGATTTCTCATTTTCTTCCTTGATATCGCTACGTAGGGATACCCAGTATGGCCGCACCCTCTGCCAGCCTTTCACGAAACAAAGCTTCCCAAACCTTTCAGCGATTCATGCCGGATATGTACAGCGTAGGGCACTGAAGAACGATGCTGTTCCTACTTTGTTTGGACCAGCGGGAGATTCGGGTACACAACCTGTAAGTATTCATTGTTGTTTGTGTATTTATGATGTTTAAAACAAACAAGGTATCTACCACGACTGTTTAAATGGGTAAACGTTTTTCGGGCTGCTAAGTTGGGATCGCGGAGAACTGCTCTCCGCAGACCCATGCTCACAGCGTTATAAACCTTTTTCTTACTCAATATCAAGCCACACTTATTGTATTTACTTCGGCTGTGAGTGTTTGTGTGTGCTCAGGATGAGTTTAGCTTGTTCTCGCTGTATCTATCTCCGACACGGAAGCCCTGTATGCTCCTCACAGCGGCTCCTCACTGCTCATGAGGCTCACAGCCTCACGAGCAGCTGCACGTCGCTTGACGAATCAGAGCACACTGGGCTCACAGGAAGGGGGGGGCGAGCTCCAACAAGCCGTTTAGGACAGAGTGAATACCGGTGAATACACATACTTTACAGAGATGCTGTTTGAGAAACCAATGTGAGTTTGGAAAATTGCACAGTATACATCTATTTTAGTAGACCTCAACAATGGAATTATGATCAGTAGAAATGGCCATGACATGGGACCTTTAATATTGTACAGTTGGTGCAAAAGAAGCCAAATTCTTCTGTTGGTTTTGTAATGTGACTTAAATCAAGGTTACATGTTTAGCCTTTGGTTTAAGACGATACCGGAAGAGACTTTTCTTGTATGATGTAGGTTTAGGGTTATGTCCCAGGGTTAGGGGTAGGGGTGTAACGCTATCCGTATTCGTCCCGTACCGTCACGGTTTGGTGCATGCGGTCACACGACCAATACGCCTTTTTTTTACGAGTGGGAAAAAAGTCTGTGGCCCCGTCTCAGGTCGACTATTTTCATTTCCTCGCTCCTCGGTCCTCGGTCTCACCGGAAGTTGATTTGCCTGCACCATCTTGAGTACCGTCCCATGGCTCTTATTTCTGCCGGAGGATCGAGGAGCGAGGAGCGATAATGGAGGAGCGATAACCGAGGAACCACCAGACCATCCTCCGATGAAATCCTCAGACACTCGCCCCGCCCCCTTACTGTGTATCGCTCACTGATTGGACGAGGCAGTGCATGCACTGATCTGATGCTTCTTGACATGAGAGCAGTTTCCCAGCGGAGTGAAGAAAATACATGAAACTCATGGGACTCACTCCTCAGTTTATACCGTGTTTTCTTTCAATTCATGTATCATTTAGTTACAAATATGTGATATATCTGAACAACAAAGTGGTCAAAAATCATTTTATTCATTTATTGGAAGCATTTTCATGATCGCTTTTTTCGTTTTACATTTTCATTTATTGTCATTTCCATTCAGTCAGTCATTAAGTGCTATTAAAATGTTAATGTGCTACATATCCACACAAACAAACAAAGTGTGCAATCCAATGAATGTTAATCTAACTGGGTTTTGATAGATAACATATCTCTTTTTCTTCTCTCAATTATTTTATTTCTATTGTGCACTCTAATCAATATTAATCAAACTATTGTTCGTTTATACATTTTAAGAATGGCGTTTATCTTTTTTGAGAATGAGTTCTTATTTTATTTAATGTATTTGGGTCTACAACAGATGATACAAATGTTTATGTCGGTAAATGTGTGGCGGGGGTGTTTGTGAAAACAACGGGGACAGAGCTGGCTGCTGTCAGATGAACAGCTGTGCAGCGTCATCACAAACGGACGTCGCTTCACGTGACGCTCCGGAGGAAAGGACGTCCCATTGCTCTTAAAACTCATTTCCCTGCCTCTCGTGGTTTCCTTGCGTCCCTCCATGCTTCCCTGGTGGGAGGGACTAGACGCAGGGAAACGACGCAAGTGAGGGAAGCAAGGATTTCATTTAACCGACCTGAGACGGGGGCTGTCATTCAGGGCAGTATCCACTACACTAGGGGTCGGCAAGTAAATTTGGCCTTGGGCCAATTTTTTTCTGAGCCACTAGATGGCAGGCCGGAACATAATCAAAGGCTTATTTAAGTAATTGATTGTTAAAATATGTGACACGTTCGAATGCTTGGGGGGGGAGGGTGCTAGTGAACTGTCAACGGGGGGGGGGCTCGCTGCGTTGAGTCTTTTAACAATGTTAATGTGAGAAAATAACCTGTGATGATAATATACATCGTATTGACCTATGGCTCACTCATAACGCGCATGACATGAGGGATTTTTGCTATTGGGACTCAGGTTTGAGTCCGGCATGAATTTTGTTGTTATTTTCATGTCGATAGACACTGAATAATATTTTTGAATAGAGGATTCATAATATTGTTTGCCGAGAACAAAATTAACGATCAAGCAGCATTTTAAATTCTAAATATCCCTGCAAATGTAGCAATGACATTTCTGCTTCTATCTTTGCAAAACGAGTAAACAGTCACATTTTATCTGGATAAGTGCGGAATACCATTATGATAAGGGATAAATATGTGTGTAGTCTTTAATATTAAACATGATCGCTGGTTGATAGCCACAGAAGTAGTATCACAGTTTAATCTGAGCGGATCACTGTTTACCACAGCTCTCCACGCTGCGTTGGAGATGGGTGTAAACAACTCAGACAGACTGTATGTTTCACTAACAGACGGTATGAAAGTATAAACGGGTCTCAAATCAACTCGACATCATATTAATAACGATATATGATACAAATATAAGACTGACAACAAGAACAAGCCACAGAAGTCGTATCACAGTTTATCCTGGGCGGAGCTCTCCACAGCTGAAGACTTCTCCACGCTGCTTTCAAACTGTGAGTAAACAACGTGTGCTTCACTTGGAGGCTGTCTGAAGGTGTACACACAGGTCTCAGATGGACTTGGTATCACACTAAGAATGATATTCAGTAATAAGTCTGGCAAAAATAAATGGTTTAAATGATTTATTCAAGCTTACAATGTTTTGAACACACATCCCCAGTCACCTCATGTGTCTTTTTGTAGCCCTCGCTGTACGCGTCCGGATATCGGCATCGCAACCACAACCTCACACACTGGTACTGAATGTGCATCAAAGTGTTCCTATCCAGCCAAATATACCAAAAGATGAATTTAAACGACAAAAGAAGTGATCAAAATGTGTATTTCCTGGTTATTCGACAAAGGCCACGCCCCCGATACATCTGCCTACCGTTATAAAATATCACCAGTTGTTCGTCCCACATTTTATTCGGTAACACCGGCGTTGTTCGACAGCGGTGCGGTATGCTAATGGTAACACAAGCCAAACATGCTAAATCATATCAGAAGGCATCATCCAGATGCTAATCACCGGAGCCCGGCAAAATACAACAGCAGTTCAACAGCTTCTCCCCGCTGTTTTTAAGAAGCCAATGGACATGAAAGCCGAGAGACCAAAATAAATAACGGAAGCTTTTGGCATATGTTTTTCAACTACAATGCTACGCCCTTATGCAATAGTAGAGGACCCCGGTTTTTATTGATTGTGATTGAAACACTATCTTATTATTTATTTTGTAATATAGTTTTACAGCTTATTGAACCTTTTTGTTTGACATCAGCCATTATAGATTATACGGCCATCTGAGTGTGTGTGGTACTGTTTGTGGTTTGTTTTTAACTGTGTAATAAAGTACATTTTTCAAAATGTTCCTTATTTTTAAACTGAAACTTGCACTACTGTTCAAAAATAAATAAAAAATAAACCTGGAATTATGTATTTGCTTTTTCTTGTTGTACCGAACCGTGACCCCCAAACCGAGGTACATACCGAACCGTGAATTATGTGAACCGTTACACTCCTATAGTTAGGGGTAAGGCATTCTCCAAACCAAAATGATGAGGCTGATAAAAACCCATTAACCAATTAAATGTTGGGAAAACTGGCATCCACTCTCTTACCATAGTAGAGTCTGGATCCCTGGCAGTGACAGTCCCTATAGCTGTGTTGGTGGGGGCTTGCTGGCAAACTGGCATGGTTATGGGTAAGGGCCCTTTCAACCCATATCAATGAGAGTGATTACCAATGATAAAAGTCCAGGAAACAATCAATGTTGGTGAAATTGCATCCACTCTCTTACCTGACAGTGCTGGCAGAAGAGTCCGGATCCCTGGCGGTGACGCTGCCTATGACTGTATTGATGGGGGCATTCTCATTCACTTCTAGCAAGTAGACTGCTTTCAGGAAAACGGGAGGTTCATCGGAATCCTCCACCACAATCTTAACAGTAGCTGTGTCCTTGAAGGGCACACCGTTGCTGGGCTCCGAGCGGATGTTGGTGGCCTCAACTTTAAGGGTGTAGGCTCTCTTGCTCTCGAAATCTATCACCTGTAGGGAGGACCAAAGAGAGAGGAGCAGTGAGTATCACCCTGCTTCCTGACAAATCACATACACTAAAGTTGTACATTTACTCAGGTATTGTACAATTATGAATAGGTTCATGTCATGCTACTTTACACTTCTATTCCACCACATTGAGAATGTACATATACTTGTACATATACTTCTCAATATTGGTTTGAAAGCTGCACAACATATGACATATTATACACACCAATTGTACAACTAACATGTTTTTTTTTACTGCTATCAAGTTTCTTTGTGAGAAATGTGGGAGCTTGACTGATACGTTTATAGGCTTTCTGCTGCTAAGATTTTTACTGACTTTTTTGCTAATGTTAACCCTTAATCAAAAATGTTCAAAAAGAGGTAACCACAAAGCGATATTTAACTGAAAATACTTGGGAAATGTTTACTCAGAATTTTTCTTCCACACTTGCCCCTGCTAACATCTCAGTAAATGAGCTAGTAGATAATTTTAATTCAAAAATTAAAAACGTTATAGATGCCATTGCTCCAACTAAGGTAAAGGAAGTGTCTGGCAAGAAAATATCTCCATGGAGAAAGGCCATGACCGTGAAAACAGAAAAAAAAGAATGTCGAAAAGCTGAACGCAGGTGGCGAAAAACAAATCTCCAGGTTCACTTTGAAATCTATAAAGAGAGACTTGGCCTTTATAATTTGGAATTGAAAAACGCACGACAATCGTTCTTCTCTGACATCATTACCAAAAACAAAAACAACGCACGTGCCTTGTTTGCTACCGTCGACAGACTAACTAACCCCCCAGTGTCAGTAGCCTCTGAATTTCTATCCACCAGGGCGTGCAATGATTTTGCCTCCTTTTTCACTGACAAAATTCAGAAAATCAGACAAGCAGTCAGTGCCTCTGCATCAGGTACAGCAAATGTGTTGTCTCTGTGTCCACCTAACATCAATTCAAACACCATGACACAATTCCATCAGATTAATGATAAAAACCTAGAGGACATTATTCAACTTCTGAAATCCTCCTCCTGCTGCCTTGATATTATTCCAACAGGATTTTTCAAAGATGTTTTGCCTTGCATTTTGCCTCAGATCTACTTCATATAGTAAACACATCTCTTCACTCAGGTATTTTTCCACAGGCCCTGAAAACTGCAGTCATTAAACCGCTCTTAAAATAGAATAATCTAGATGCTACAGTAATGAACAATTACAGGCCCATATCAAACCTCCCATTTCTAGGTAAAATCATTGAACAAGTTGTTTTTCAACAGTTGAGTAATTTCTTGCATTTAAATAACTGTTTTGATGTTTTCCAGTCAGGCTTTCGTCCAAACCACAGCACTGAGACTGCTCTTGTAAAGGTCTTTAATGACATCCACTTAAACACAGACAGTGGCAGAACTTCAGTGTTAGTATTATTAGATCTCAGTGCTGCGTTTGACACTGTTGACCACAGCATATTACTAGACCGACTGGAAAACTGGGTGGGACTTTCGGAAACAGTTCTAAATTGGTTTGAATCCTATTTAAAGGACAGAAACAACTTTGTTTCTATAGATAAATACACATCTGAGTTGACAAATATGACATGTGGGGTTCCTCAAGGCTCCATCTTGGGGCCTCTTCTCTTTAACATCTACATGCTACCACTGGCTCAGATAATGAAGAACAACAAAATAAGTTACCATAGCTATGCGGATGACACACAAATGTATGTAACAATTTCACCAGGAGACTATGCTCCAATTCAAACACTGAGTAAGTGCATTGAACAAATCAATGACTGGATGTGTCAGAACTTTCTCCAATTAAACAAAGACAAAACTGAGGTAATGGTTTTTGGAGCCAAGGCTGAACGTATAAAAGTTAGCGCTGAGCTTCAGCCTGCAATGTTCAAAACAACAGATAAAGCCAGAAATCTAGGTGTAGTCATGGACTCTGACCTGAGTTTCAACAGTCACATTAAAACAGTTACTAAATCAGCCTACTATCACCTAAAGAATATATCTAGGATTAAAAGACTAATGTCACAGCAGGATTTGGAAAAACTTGTCCATGCTTTTATCTTCAGTAGACTCGACTACTGCAATGGTGTCTTCACAGGTCTCACTAAAAAATCTATTAGAAAGCTGCAGCTGATTCAGAACGCTGCTGCTCGAGTCCTCACTAACACTAAGAAAGTGGATCACATCACTCCTGTTCTGAAGTCTTTACACTGGCTTCCTGTGTGTCAAAGAATAGATTTCAAAATACTGCTGCTGGTTTATAAAGCACTGAATGGTTTAGGCCCAAAATACATTTCTGACCTACAGTACTGCTAAATGATGAACCATCCAGATCTCTCAGGTCTTCAGGGACTGGTCAGCTTTCTGTCCCCAGAGTCAGAACTAAACATGGTAAAGCAGCGTTCAGTTATTATGCTCCAAATATCTGGAACAAACTCCCAGAAACCTGCAGGTCCGCTGCAACTCTGACTACTTTTAAATCCAGGCTGAAGACTTTTCTTTTTGTCGCTGCTTTTAATTGAACTATTCATATCTTAGACTGCACTGTAACTTTTAATGTTTATTTTATTAGCTTTTCTTTTTAATGACTGATTTTAAATGCCATTTTCTTAATGTCTTTCATTTTTTGTAAAGCACTTTGAATTGCCTTGTGTTGAAAAGTGCTATATAAATAAACTTGCCTTGCCTTAATTACTTAAACCCTCTGTGATTAAAACAATTAAAAAAAAGAATGGTGCCCCCAAGTGGCAGTATTGAGAAACACGGAAGAAAGGACAGGCTTTTCCGCAAACACGAGCTGACTGCACAGAGCATCCAAACACATTTTCAAATTTTTCTACAAAAATGATAATGCCATATCAATCATTGAAAATAAGTTGTTACCACGTAAACATTAAACACACAGGGGGTTTTAATCTGAAAAGTCCCAGCCTTTACTTGCATGAAAGAACACAAATCTTACTAATGCTCTCAGTGACAGCTGATTATTAGAGCTCTCATACTTCTACCACAAGCAGCTCACATACAATGAATGAGAACAGGTGCTCATTCACCACCATCATCTCAAAAGGTATAATTTTCCAAAGAGAAATAAAAACAGTTTGCACAGGACGTGTCATTGTGTGACTGACATATCTGTTTAATCGCTACTTCTATGCAGTATTTTCTTTTACAGATGGCTCATCATTAATATTTAAAAGGAAGCAGAGATTCACAATTTTAGCCTTGTGAAATCTCCGAGGACACCCCAGAATGTCAGAATTTCATTCGGAATCACCTCTGGTCGCTCTCGTACGACGAGAATAATGGGATCAAGTCACTTCCACGCTCCATAACTGCGATTTATAGGGAAATCAAAACTGGGCCTTGCCGCTTGAGGGGATAGGAGCTGTCTAGGGGAGAGAGAAGGACTGAGAGGAGGGAGATGAACACAACGGGTAATGTATTCAGTTAGGAAGAGAGGGAGAGAGCAAGAGGATCTGTCCCTGAGGTCAGACAGGGCCGGTGCTGAGAGCTCCTGGGTGCACGGGGGGACGTGGGGTGTCTGGGGGTCCAGCTGTGAGACGGCAGAAGCAGCCGGGGGGACGGGGGAGGCGACCCGAGGCTTTGACACTCCTGCCATCAGGGCACTAGTAGACAGCCCAAGCCCCCGAAGCCTCTCCAATCCCCGCTCCTCCATGGTCGAGGAAGCTATTTGGAACACTTTCATTATTAACCTCCCCATCGTCTTCTTCCCCCCCCCCCCCCCCCCCCCCCCCCCCCCCCCCCCCCCCCCCCCCCCCCCCCCTCCGTTCCTTCCTTTTCTCCCTCTGATCCTGCCATCTGTGCTGAGAAAGTACATAGTATGGCTGGACCCCAAGCCAATGGATTACACTTATATTCTAAGGGTAGTGGAGAGTAAGAGCTTGTATAAGACGATGGCTGGTTAGTCAAAATTATTGTATGGAAATGGAGAGAGGGGAAAGGACAACTTTTTAATAGGAATGTATTATTTGAAAGTCATGTACTGGTACCCACATTGGTTTAACTGTTTGGTGTCAAGCGGATTTTTACAGTATGTATCTTTTAAACTGGTGACTTCAGTTACATCTGAATATTGTAACTCCAGCTATTTCATGGTTTACTTATAACCCATGATTGGCCTGGGTTACTGAAAATTGCACAACATTCAAGTCCTCAAAATGAAAGTTGTATTAGGTCAGTGGAAGGTTCACTCGTAAAGGCAGACTCAAAATCATGTCTCAGAAACACGCCAAATGTTCAGTAAGTTCAGTTTGATCAGTCAGGTGCAGGCAGGGTCAAAACCAGGAGATCCATCAAACAGGCAAGCAAGTCCAATACGGAGCAGGAGAATACTCTTGATCCGAAACCAGGCAGGGAAGGACAGAATTTGGCAGAGCAGATAAACAGACAAATAACTAAAAGAACACTTGAGAGCTTGGAAGCACACATGAGGGCTGCACGGTGATTACACACAGATGGAAAGAATCAGGGTGGGGCAAATAATCACAAAGGTGGGAAAACACCAAGAGAGAAAGGAAAACTACCCATGACACGAGGAAATAATACCTTTTCAAAAATAAAAGAGGAAGTCAACAAATTATATCAAAAGGGGTAATAAATAGCACTTGTGTATTAAAGTGGACATTTTTCTTCATCAGGGCAGTTAAACGCTGAAATACTGGCGAATGTCTTGGCAAATAATCATTCATACAGCGGACACTGGACGGCATTAGCATACATTTGGAGTCCTGTTTTGGCCACTTTGTTGAATGTTAATGTGAATTCACTTTTAATCTCTCTAGCAGAGGCTGTGGGTCACAAAACAATGAGCTTACAGACTCTAAAATGCTCAACAGCTAAGGGAAATTCCGACTTGAATGATAAATCCATGGTTTGGTCACTATTAGGGACATCATTCACATTAGCCAACATATTTTGATAAGTTGTTAATACTAGAAAAGGTTACTAAGTAGAGTACAGTTCTCTGAGTTCTGTCTCCAACAAATAAGTCTCACTAAATTGTTTCTCCCGGCACCTTCACAATCGAGATGGTGGTGAAGATATTTGCATACTTTATCAGGTATGCAATTTACTTGCAGATGGTCTGGCTCAAAATGAGACCAAACTTTTCTTTAGATGTCAACTTTTAAGCCATGATAAAAGCCAAAATGTGGCCTGAAACAGACGAGGTAAGGCGTATTTTAATTCTAGGCGATTTAAAAAATGTTTGCGAATGTCTTGCAGTCAATGATACTGTAGTATATAATAGACAATATAATTGGCCTGTGGGGGAGATACAAACAACATTTAATAAAGGCAGCTTTTAATGAAAGAGATTTAGTTGTGAGCTGCCTTTTTTCTTTTAGCAACAAGTAACAAATAATTTAGCAAATTACTCCACATTAAATTCCAGGGAAATTGGCTCTCCCCTTTTCAAAATATTGAAATATTTCCACTTGACAGCAACTCATTATATTTGTTTCCAATGCCCTAAGAAGGGGAAAGGGGCTCTCACTGGCTGGCGTACTCAATTACATGGTGGTTTAAGGAGAACACAGTGGCTTCTCTGATTCGCAGAGTTACTGTAAGTCTGATTCATTACTTTCAATAACAATTACAAAATCAAAGAAAGGCAGCCCCTTTTAAATAAACACAAGTCATATTCTAACCAGCTCAAATTATGAATTCAATAAACGCACATACAGTGCTTAGAATAAGTAAGCCAGCGAGAACCGCTTTGATATTTGCTAGTATGCATACTGTTGAACAGATACTATTTGAGATTCATGAGAGCAAAAGAAAAACAGTAGAGCCACATACTAAGCATTTTTTAAGTCAAGGTTGCATAGCCAGTTTAAATTATTATATGTTCCTGGAAAAAATAAGCTTATGAAGACATTTCGGAATGTGGCACAGCAGACTTACACAAATCAACAAAGCGACCGTCTAGTTTATCCCGTGTTGGAAAACCCATCAAGACCATGTCCCATGCCACTGCTGTGTCATCTTTTGGTGTCTCTTAAGCATCAAATCAAAATGTACACACAGGCCAGTTAGAGACTTCAAAGTTCAGTGTTGGCTGCAGGGGTGAAAGCTCAGCATCCCACGAACATCCCTCGACAGGCCTGGGGGCTGGCAGATAAAAAGCTTAAAAACCCAAACAGAAAAGAATATCTCGCCTGGTTTGTGCCTCTCCAACCTCAGTGAGATCAATATGTTTTTAACCTTGCCGCAAAGGATGTGTAATAATTACATTTTGTACGTTAGATGGGAGTTCAAAGACTCGTACAGAAGTTGGCAGCAACAGGGCGTGTTGGGGAAAGAGTTACAATGAATACCTTCTTCTGTCATCCTTGTTTGAGGATAACACCAGTGAAGACGTAGAACAAAAGAGTAAAAGCATAACAACCGCTTCTTTTAACCTGTCTCGACTTGCTGTCTGGAGGGATTGCGAAAACACTAAGTGTGCAAATGCTACTTTCTCCAACACAATATCATCTATCTTGCTTAAGCGATTAAGGCAACCAACTTGAGGCTGCAGAGAGAAAGCTGAGCAGGATTTGGGAAATCGAGGCCCCCTCTGTAGGATATGGAAGTGGAGCTTGAATAAAAGTCTAACACATGTGACATTTGCTGTGTCAACAGTTGGACATTTTATAACTTTGTGTGGCATTTGTTGCTGCTGTTTTCTTTAGTGGCTGTGGATTGAAGTACCAGCGGATTGCTTTAGCTCTTATACATTCCATCTCGCACACAGTTCACATTTTGACAAAGCCATACCACATGTCCTTGGGGTAATGTCATTTTACATCACAACACATGGCATTCTGCTTTTGAGTGATGTATAGCTCTGCTCTCCTGACGCCGAACCAACCATGACTCAAGACTTAAGAACACCCATCCATCAATCACGTATGATTCAATATATGCAAACGTCCTCCAGCAAGCAGAGTATAGAAGTAGAATATGGAATGCATACATATATAAACAGCTTTGGTGTCTTTGATTCGAGAACCTTGGTTTGATTCTCCACAGATGTCCTTGAGATACAGCTGCGCCTAAACATGCTTGCGGGTCACAGTGTAATATAAAAGCATTGGTTTTTTTAATGTCTATTCCTCACAGTTCCGTATTGAGAACCAATTGGGAACGGGATTGGGTGCTTCAAATGTCTACAGGCAAGCAACGATATACAGGCTCAAAAGGCGTTTATGCTTGAGGAAATATTCATATTGCATATCTAGAAACGTATTACATTGTGCAATTGTGTGAGATCCTTGGATAATTATTCAATCAGCAGGAAAGCATGTGTCTTGGTTCTTCTTCAAAATTAAATGATGAATACAATGCTATTCTTGTGAACACTTTACCGGCAGCAGATTGTGCCACGGCAATATGCGCTAATGCGTTTGACTCAAGGTAAGATACTTAGGTTTGTTGACAGGAGTGTCGCTAACTCTCTTTCCTCAGGAAAATCTAATGAGCATTGTGTTTTCTTGTCTTAACAACTATTACTAATGTTTCATTTAGCAAGGCAATTAACCGGCAACTGCTTTGCTGATGTTGCTATGGGGCATGTGGTAGATGTGTGAAGTTTCACATGTTGTATGTGCTAGCATCACAAAGA
This sequence comes from Gymnodraco acuticeps, assembly GCF_902827175.1. NCBI lineage: Eukaryota > Metazoa > Chordata > Actinopteri > Perciformes > Bathydraconidae > Gymnodraco > Gymnodraco acuticeps. The sequence goes on along the minus strand of NW_022990254.1, from coordinate 701,875 downwards.
ACATCTGGAAGCATTAGGTAAAGACCATCTGTGTCTATGGTGATGACATTGTGGGTGTCAGCTCAACTGGATTCAACTAAAGTTAGAACAATGATCAATATCAATATACAATATGTTATAATGAGCTTAGAATGCTAACATGAGCTAATAATTCTACATCTAAATAGGCAAGACTGAAATGCCAGAAGGAAATGTTCTCTGAAAAAAAAGTTCCCTAAACTTGCTATAATTGCTTGAATGTCCACATAAACAGAAAGTCCATCTAGAAAGCTGATACTTTAACTCAAGAAAACACCATGTGAAAGGAATAGTGTTTTTGTAATGGAATAGGGAAAAAAGCTACATTCTACAGTCGTGCAGGCCCTGGTGTTTTAATATTTAATGTTAGAATTTCGAGTGAACATTTCTCCAGAACAATACAAGGGAAAATAATTACCCTAAAAACAATACGAAAGAGAACAACAACTCTGAACTCATGTTAATACAACGTTACAAATACATACATACATATGTATAGTTTTAGCTTATGTCTTTAAGAATTAAGCTGTAGCAGCTTGATGCAAGGACTATTATTTTGGAAATGTAGGACCCTGAAATCTTTATTGAATAATTCATCAATTGATATTTATTGAAATATAAATCACTTCAAAATGACTGAAATGAAATAATTGGGCTTGAAACGGAGCAGCGGATCAAAGGCGGGGCTTAAGGAAAACTCAAGTGCGAATGCTAACACCTGCTGTATTACACATTCCTGGACCTTGACGGTCTCTAAAGGCCCTGACACACCTACCCGATTTTGGGAGTCAGAGGCAGTCGGGGCGCCCTACTCAGGTTGGTGTGTCCCGCACCGTTGTTGCTTTACGGCACATTTTCACACCTCCCGCGGCCTCCCAAAGAAAGTCGGCCAAAGCAATCACTCTGATTGGCTGTTGCCTCTTTTGAATGACGAATACACACTACTGCTGCCTGCTGGTAAGGACAGTTATTGCCACTCGTCGACTGAAGTCTTTGCGGTGTGTTCGTAGGCGGGCGGCGTAGGCGGGTAGCGTAGCCGACGCAGGCGACGTAGCGGACATAAAAGTCGGGACGCCTTCGGTACGCGTTCTTTGGTCTCAGGTTGGTGTGTAGCGGCCTTTACAATGACAGAGAAAGCATGAGCAGAGCCATGTTACAGCTGTTTCAAGTTCTTACCTTTTTCAGCCGAAGAATCCCTTCTTGTGTCTGCCCGTCGGTGACTATCTCGAACATGCCTTGTTCATCTCCCTCGATAATGTTATACGTTGACTTGGCATTATCACCGATGTCTCTATCATTTGCTTTCACCTTGCCGCCCATGTTGCCTATCGGTAGGTCTTCAGGGATCACAAACTCGTACAAACCTGTGGAGGAATAGACATTGGATTGGAGAATTGTTGATTAAATTTGAGAAAGTCAGGGAAGCATATTACAGCACTAAATCCTCATTAGACTTAACAACAGTTTGAACTTGAGGTGCGTGTTTGAGGAAACTTACAAAATAACATTCATTTTCCCCAATTATAACCAATCAGAGAAACACTAGTTTACACCGGTGGTTATTGGTTTTTCCTCCTAATTAAATTTGGGACATTTAAGGCCACAAAGTTACTTACTTTTAGAGAACTTTGGCGGATTGTCGTTGACGTCCGTTAGCGTGACGGTGACTGTCGTGGTTCCCGACAAGCCCCCCATGTGACCTCCCATGTCCTTAGCCTGTATGACCACAAGGTACTCCTCTCTCATCTCCCGATCCATCGCATGGAGAGCAATTTTTATGGTCGCTGAAGGTGGAAACAGTTCATAACACATTAGTGCAATTATAAATATGACAGATATACTCTGCTGCATCGTTTTAACGATGCTCACATGAGCATGCAGGAGAAAAACGAGGAATGTATTCTGTAACCTTCACACCCAACTTACTCTCAGTTTGTAGGTTGCATTATTTTCCGCCATGACTTCACACAACAAGGGCTCCACACAAGCAAAAGGTTAAAGAAAGGAATCCCTACAGGTTTACTCCAGGTCTTTGTGAGCATGGCAAGGTGGCCATGACTACAGCCCTGAGAATCAGCTGTGTTGGTTTTTCCAGTGTGTTGTTCCGCCGTCTGCAGTCATTTCTATTCTGATTGAGTGTGAATTATGCTGTCTGTCTTGTATAATCTTGAATATTGTATGCAGAATGGACCTTATTGACTCTGCCACGGCGCATAATATAAAAAGGGCTCAGCATCGGCATATACGGATAATCCACTCAGGAAACAGAGGCCCGCAGGATCATCAAATGAATATAAAACCCCTCATAAAAGCTAGGCTTTGGCATGACACCCTGCCTTGGTCCTGAGCTGCATCAGACAATGAGAATATGTTTTGCTATGATGAATAACATTTTCCATTCCTCTGAAGTATTTTCCTTCAAGATGTAGCACACTTTCAGGGTCAGCTTTGCTTTTGGAGGTCACACACGGCACTGATGATCTGAACAACTAGAGAATGTGAGTGACAAGAGTTGGACATTTCTTTACAAAATCCATCCATCCATCCATCTTCTCCCGTGGTCGGGTCGCGGGGGTAGCAGTTCCAGCAGAGAGCCCAAAACTTTATTTTCCCTGGCGACATCAACCAGCTCTGACTGGGGGATCCCAAGGCGCTCCCAGGCCAGCGAAGAGATATAATCCCTCCACCTGGTCCTAGGTCTACCCCTTGGTCTCTTCCCAGCTGGACGTGCTTGGAACACCTCCCTAGGGAGGCGCCCAGGTGGCATCCTAACTAGGTGCCCGAACCACCTCAACTGGCTCCTTTCGACGCGAAGGAGGAGCGGCTCAACTCCGAGTCCCTCCCTGATGACCGAACTTCTCACCTTATCCCTAAGGGAGACACCAGCCACCCTGCGGAGAAAACCCATCTCGGCCGCTTGTACCCGCGATCTCGTTCTTTCGGTCATGACCCATCCTTCATGACCATAGGTGAGGGTAGGAACGAAAATGGCCCGGTAGACAGAGAGCTTTGCCTTCTGGCTCAGCTCCCTTTTCGTCACAACGGTGCGTTTAAAGCGACTGCAGTACCGCTCCCGCTGCTCCGATTCTCCGGCCCATCTCACGCTCCATTGTTCCCTCACTCGAGAACAAGACCCCGAGATACTTGAACTCCTTCACTTGGGGTAAGGACTCATTTCCTACTTGGAGTGGACAGTCCATTGGTTTCCTGCTGAGAACCATGGCCTCAGATTTGGAGGTGCTGATCCTCATCCCAGCCGCTTCACACTCGGTTGCTTTACAAAATACTTACATAAAATCACCAGCAAGATGCAATGGAGTAAATTCATTGTTTACATTGTTTCATCTGTTTCTTTAAGCCTTCACCATTATTTCTTTAACTTGGCTTCCGTAAAATGGCTTAACTTGGTCATTGCTTCTATCCAACTGGCTTACTTTCCCTTTTTTCCTTTTACACACTTTTTTGGCTTTTATTCTGAAGTTATTTGAGTGTTATACTTTTGAGTATTATTGTCACAACCATTTCAATTTTCCGCTAACCGGGCAAGTACTGTAATTTCCTTTTTAAATGTGTTGTTGACTGAATTATCAGAAATATTTTATATCCATAGTCATTTACTGAGAAAGACAAATATTTTTCTCTAAGTAGTGATGTATCTTATGTTACTTATGTTACTGAAAAGAGGTCTTACTTCCTGTCAGAAACACTTTCATTAGACTCCAATAAAAACAAATCCAGATAAAATTACAAGTATTTGAAACACAAGAACCTACATACAGTACATACATACATTACATACAATACATACATACAGCACATACATATATACATACATACATACATACAGTATAGAGATACTGGGACAAGTTACATAATATTGTAAATGCAGCAAAATATCAAACATTAAACTATAGGACAGTTTAGTATACATTCAATCTAATGTACAGCTACAATAATAATACTTATCATATCAAATGTAATTGAATAGACAACATGATCCATGTGCTGAGTCTCACAGTAAATCCAGAGGACCCTAAGGCGCTCTTAAAGATGAAAATAAAACATGAAAAAAAGATAATTATCTTTAAGCACTTTTAAGCTAAAACCTCAAACTGTATGTAATGTATCTTCTCACATGTTCACACGACAGGCCCACTGAACAACAGAGTGAACATTTTATTGTTGCAACAATGAATTGTTGCCATTTAAAAAATGTAATAGCCACTTAAGCACATACATTATATTTGAACTTCATTTGAATAAATTCCACTATTTTGGTAGTTTTGTATATATCGTTTTTATTGGATTATGTTAGGTGTATTTACTACAAGGTGATATGCCGTAACATACTGTAGCTTTCAGTCCATACATACTTTAACTACTTTATTACATAAGATTCTGGATGTTTTCAAGTGGATTGAAAGCAATTTGTTATCGTGCAACTGTGTTCTGGTTATTTAATTAAAGCAGTGTTATAGCATATCTTGAATCATCATGTCGGTAATGGACTGCTCGCGGTGCAATTTGATTGGAAAACACATACCTGGACACTATATTATTATTTCAACAACAACAACAACTGCTGTTAAGGTTTACCTGTCTCCCTTGTATAAAATGATGTATGTTTTTGACCATATTATTCTGACATTTAGTTATTGAATGCAGTGTTATAGTATATCGCCTATTTGGAATTATAAAGTGGGTAGTGGACTGGTCGATATGTTGTTTGAATGGAAATCTCCTGCCTCAACGCTGCACTATCATTTTTGATAAACCTTTGTTCTGGTTTTCTGGTTTGACCTTCCTCTCAATGAGTACATTGGATCTTCACAAAGGGATCGGAATGTTATGAAATGAGAACTAATTCATTGTGCAGAATAAGTGGCTCAAGAATGTATTACATTGGATAAACAGTCACTATTCATGCTTATTGTGCAAAAGCAACATTATGCTGCATTATGTTACTGGTCCAAGCAGTGAAGCTTTGAGTGGCATCAACAAGGTAGACCCACCTCCTCTCGAGTCAGGCAAACAAATTAACCCATGAATAAGAAGAGTAACACAAACAAGTCACTTGTACTCCCTCTTCCACGTGTGTACACACACACACACACACACACACACACACACACACACACACACACACACTTCAGTCATCATGCCATGAGCAACACTCTCATCTCTGTTGATCATCGTTAATTATTCAAATTAATTCCTAATCACTGAAAAGGGAGGATAGACAAACACTCATTTCCATAGATATTTGCCTCAACTTTTTTTTTCCCTTTTCTCTTTTCACCGACCATTAACCCAGTGATGAATTGGGGCATGATGTTTATTTATTTATTGAATGCTTTTCATTTCCAATGTGGCGTTGTAAGTGTCAAACGCATCCTAATGGTTGTTTTCCCCCTTACCTTTTATTTTTCATTAACATTCATCAAAACATCTGGCTAACTCGAATGAGCCATCTGCATGTGCTGCGCAATCACACAGAGCATGAATGCTAATCCTTAAATGGTCCGTTCAGCGCGCTTTCTAAAGCCACGATGCAGTAAGAATACGATGCCGATGTAGAAGTGAAGACGAGCCCGAATTTCTGTGTCGAGCTGATCGTCGCTTCTAATTATGTGCATACATTTCGAGCCACCCTTTCTCCAATCTTGTTTATTGTGTGCTGTTTTCCAAATTGTGAGCAGTTGATTTCCATCTCATTTCTTATTAATGTAATTTCACCATTATTTAATCATATTGCTTACAGACACATGTTAAAAAGTCAGCTGAAAAAGCAATTAGAGATCCAATCTGGAGTCTGTTTGGAGATAACTTTATGCATCATGACGCTGCTGAAGAGTCTGCCTTGTGAAAGGAAGAAGTAATTATTATTATTACTTTGAATGCAATGATGTTACATAGCAGCATGTGAGCACTGGCCCATTTAGCATTGAGGACGGCCAATCAGCTAATGGAAACAGGCAACTCACTGATGCCCACGTGAATCTTATAATTTAGTAGTTTTGATAATGAATTTCATGCAGCCCGTTGATGAACCATACAGCCTGTCACAGATGACAAAGCTAAACCAAGACACAAATGATAGAAAACCATACAATTGTCTCAAAAGTGCCAGCTGAGGTTAGGCAAGGGGGTCCGACAGATTTTCTTAAAAGCGGGCACGGAGATGATGTTAAGTTAACAGAACAACAAATATTATTAAACTCATTTCGGGGGTCCGCAAAAATATGTGCTGATTCAAATCACCTCGTGGGGAGTGGACGTTTTTAGGGCATCCAACAGGAAGGTATTAAACTATCCAACAGGAAGTAAGCAAACCATACAACAGGAAGTCTGCCTTAGTTTAGCCGTGTTTGGTGAACACGCATTGTACCGTGCAAATACAACTTAACGGTTATATATATTTTACTTGGAATTAATTAATTAAAGGTCCGTTGCAACTCTTACTACTTTTAAATCCAGACTAAAAACGTATCTTTTTGTCGCTGCATTTGAGTGAGCTGTTTATATCCACACTGCAGTATGGCTTGTATTCATGTATTCTATACCTGTTGTGTTTATTTGATTATCTTTGCTTTTTAATGCCCGTTATTAAATGCCATTTTCTAATGTGTTTCTGCTGTATTTATTCTTGAATGTATTTTAATTTTAATTAGTAAAGCACTTTGAATTGCCATGTGCTGAAAGGTGCTGTATAAATAAACTTGCCTTGCCTAGAATTATGTATCTCTGTCGTTAAGATGTTGGTATTTTATTGAGTTATTTCTATAGTTTTTTTGTGCAAGAGATACTGCTTCTAAATCATTAAGAAAAGATACATCAGCTCTTAGTAGTGCCAGAAACAGGGGAGTTTGTGCCGAAGCTTTTCATAAAAAGGTGCCCATTATCAACACATGATAACATACATATTTGATCACAAAAGTAGATTAATAGTTCCTATTAATATATATATTTTTAAATTATACATTTGTTTCCGTACTGTAAAATATACCAGTACGACATTGTCATTACAAATTCAAAAGCTTTACATTGCTCCAACACATGTTTGTGTCTCCGTAGCCTCTACTTCCTGTATAAGGCTACACGTGTTTCCCTCTCATTCAGCAGGCCTGGGTGATTGTAGTATCCAGATCGCAATCACATATGGGTAATATTGTGTGCATATAATACTTTCCATTAGTGATGTCAGTCGGTGTGTCTGAGAGATCTGCGAGATATAAATGTTACCTTATTACATTTATTAATATAAACAGACAATAAGACCTTGGAGAACTGCCAAGTGTCAACATCTACATACTGTATGTTCATAATGGGTTCATCCTTTATACATCTGTTTACACCCCGTATATCTACATATATTATTATAGTACACACTGTTTATTCTCCTGAACACGTATTTAATTAACATTCTGCTTATCTTTTTCTTGCAACTCAATTGTTCACTATTTGTTTTCTTTTACTTTTATAAGTATATCATATGTTACCTTTGAATCTTTTGAGTATTATTGGGATTCACATATGGGTCTTTCTCTCAGCACAGAAGCAGTGTGGGTTTTTATTTATTTTCTTCACATAAACAATCTGTTTTCCTGCATTATTTCATGTTTTAATGCAAGCTATACCCGTTCTTATTTCAGTTTTAGTGCCCACACTTATACACATGTGTTGCCCCAGCTTACTGTTGATGCTTTGAACATAAGTGTGCATCTGTAGAGGGAAATGGAGCACGCCCGGGAGCCTGAGTTAACAGCAGCCTCGCACAGCCGTAATCTACAAACATCACGAAAAACAGATGGGCTGAGTTACCTGCAGTCCTGTTGATGTTACACAACTTTTTAAACAATAACCAGCATTGTCAGCTCCCTTTCAGAGTTCATTTGTTGTCCCTGAAGGGCTCGCAGAGAATTGGTGAGGGAGACGTGTGCACTGCGGTTAACAACTTTGTCCTTTAGGGAGTGTGTGGGAGAGAAACTCCCTCTGGGGGGAGCTTTGGGATTTTAGCCTTTGCAGACCATTTACATGCATAGAAACCTATATAATACACTACAGGAAAGGGAAATTCCCCAGAAGAATAAAAGGGCCTCTTCAATAAGATCCTCATAGTTTGTAGAGGAGAAACACATAAGTTCTGAAGGGTCAATGCATCATGATGCATTTTACAGATGATCCAAGACTAAACATACTTAAACACTTCCTCCTCTTGTGCATCACACACATTTAAACTCATAATATTTGGTGACATGCTTTTTGACTGGAACAGGAAGTTAGGAAAAACTTCCCACTGATTATCATCATCAAATATTGATATGCTGTCGTTAAATGTGTTTTGGAAGTTCATGTTATTCCTCATCATCTGCATAACAACCAATGTCTTTGGTTGTGCTCATTCATTTGGTAATTCCTTCCTGTCATTCCTGTGAGTTCTCATTGAGAAGAAAAACAAACTCCTTTCTGCACTTGATTTAATAATTTGTGCACACGGATTACGTCATTTGTGCTTTTTATTTAATGTTGTTTTTGACGTGAAGAGGCTTGACTTTCAAGGTCTGCCTCTCACCGCCGAAACAAAGCCACAAAGCCACTTCTAATGGAAAATACACAGTGGCTTATTATAACGGGAGTAACTGCTGCCGCCGCACAAAGGACAATTTATGAGTGCAAGGTTTTTCTTCCACTTTTTAACTTTGAGACAAAAGATACAATACAGACACAAACAAATCACTGTAAAAGCACAGCTAACATCATCAGAATACACATAACCTTAGGTGGTTCATTGGTTATTATCATCTCTGCTATTTGAGACATATTTATTAGCCGACATTCTTGATTGAACTGTACCATCAATATTCATATAGTAGGAATAGCTTTAACTTCAATTGTAGGCTTCATTAAGGAGTTGTTTTTCCCTTCCTTTTTCAGAAACTAATTTAGGGCAAAGTAATGTTAAATTCAGAGGTATGATAATAAAGTATAGTATAGCTAATATTTGCCATAACACATTCATTGAAAGTGAAATTGTCTTTTCTGAAAAACCCTACATGATCACACAAAACACCAGGCAGCTCCAGACAAATGTCTTGGAACATAATATATGACTATATTATAATCAATGCTAAACTTTCTTGGTAATTTATTTTTATATTATATTAAATGATTTCCGTCACTGTAGTGTTACTTGTGCACTCACTTTAAACTGTTTGTTTTATTTTTATTTCATTCGATGTTATTCACTTTAATGTAACATTTACTTGTTTTGACCCCAGGAAGAGTAGTTGCTAAGTGGTAGTCAAAATGCCGGTGATCATTAAAAGCTTGGAATAAATTGCGAAAAATTGTGAAAATGACATTTAATAATTATATATATTTTTTAATTCCATGAGTCTTGCGTTGTAAAGTGTTATTGCATGTTTGGTTGGGGGTCTGACTCACAGTTGGGTCCTGAAAGCCTAAAATGGGCCACACAGCTGAGATAGGAGCTTACATTCATACATCTAACAATAAATTAAACCCTTCAATGGACAAATTATTTCCGACAGTGATTTCGACGTACTTATAGTCCCGGTAGCCCACCACTTGACCTGAGGTGACCTTGTAAGCTCATTTATCTAAGTCGAGCAGGTAATGAAAAAGGACAATGTTTAAGGTTCTGACCCGATGTGCCTGGCCCCGTCTAGAAGAAAACCACTTCTGAAATAATCCTTAGATGTAATCACTGTCTCGCTGTTAAGCCCATTTCTTTCCTTTTTGTTCCATTATGGGCGTGGCGTCCCTTCATTACATTTTGTAATACATTATGCTCTCCGTTGGTTAGAAACAGACAAAGGATTTGCACGCTGTATTAATAGCTCCCATTCAATTGAATGAAGCAACGTTTCTATCTCGAGAGATCTTCGGCGGGCTTTGTCAGCCAAACAATGAATATTTGTTTGGCTGACAAAGGGCCCCAAAGAGGTGTCCTGCTTTTGTGTCTTCCATTTGTTTGTATCAACTTGACATGGCTGTCCTGAAGAGGTGACTCTTGAAACCAACTTGTTAAACATGCTCCGGGATGGCCTCAGTGTGTGCACATTAGTTGCATAGAAAAGAGATTCATGTTATAATACTAAAACACCAACAAGCACAGAACCGCACTTACCCGTGTTGGGGTCCACAGAGAAATATGGTTGTCCCTCCAGTATGCTGTACACCAGTTTAGCGCTGTTCCCGTACACTGGATCGTCGGCATCTGTAGCTGTTACCCGGGTAACTGGGGTACCTGTGGGGCAGAGAGACAGAGTTAGGAACTATGACTCGATAGGCAATCATCTCCACATCGCTGTGCCAATCAAGATGAGACTATTCAACCCAATGTGGGGTTGATTTCCCAAAAAAAAGAAAAAGGTATCATCTGTATCCGGCATGCTTGATATGTGCACTGTGTCGTTTTTCTATCTGGATTTTATTATATAGAACAAAGGAAAAGTATGAAAATGATTGGGATGGGTTGGGAATCTTCGTAAAAAGCAAAGTCCTCCACAGTTGTACAACATGTGTCAATGAAACCTTGAAAATACAAAAGAAACATAACACTTCTAACCCTAAATAATATGTCAATGTTCAATTGATACAACCCATTATAAAAACAAACTTAAGTCACAACAATCATTTTCAATGATGTACTTTTTAATGTTAATAGATGCAAATTTGAAAAATAACGTCAGATATAAATTTGAATACTGCATCCAAAACACATTTTTTTAGCAGCTGCTAACTTCACAGTTATTTCAACAGTGAAAAAAAAGGTACACATGGTAGTTATTTAAAATAAAAGCATATATATATATAATAAATGGGTATAAGTCCAATCAAAATACCTCCCCATGCTTTTCCAAACCTTCTTGACTATCTTCGAAATACACAGCCAGACACCACAGGCCAAAATAGTTTTGATGCACTCATTTGGGCTAAAATGCTGTTCAGACCGGTGGAAAGAACCATCCAAAATACATATTTAGGTGTTTGTTAATATTGAGTTTGATTGTGATATAATTTATTTTCAACTAAAGTATCCTTCACAGTATATGGACTATTTAAATGCTTTTCTTTAAAGGCCATTTTCTTAAAATTAGTTTTTTTTAATACTCTGGAGTGGAGTTTGAGTAACATTATAGAGTTTCATTTTTACTTTATACTCAAACTTTTTTATATAAAATGTATGTCCTGTTTATATGACACGTGGGTTTGCTATCCTGGCTCCAAAATGGTGGAATGAGCTCCCCATTGACATCAGGACAGCAGAAAGCTTACACACCTTCCGACGCAGACTGAAAACTCATCTCTTTCAACTCCACTTCGAGCGATAGAATTACTAACAGAGCACTTATATACTAATAAAGGGCTGGCTTATCTAAAGCCAGTTGAGTAGCACTTGAAATGTTTAGCTCTATGAAACCTGATGTACTTATATGATTCTGTTTTCTTCACGTTTGTATCTTCTTGGTCGAACGCACTTATTGTAATGTCATGTAATGACATTACATTCTTTATAAAATGAGGACATTGATATTTACGCCTGTTTTAAAATGTTTTCTGACATACAAATGTATCCAAAATGTTGTCCGTAAAAACATGTAACAGAATCAACGGATGGCCATGTTATTCTTTCACAGCAATTGGTCTTGAAGAACTGCCTCGTCTCTCATATACACACTGAAAGCTTAAAATATAATGACGTCTTAGCACTTAAAGCCTGAAAACCCACACAAAAACACTTCTGAAGAAAAGTTGGCCACGTTAAAGTAATCAAGGGCATATGTATTCTCAAAATGTTTATCGCTTATCCCAATGTCTTTTACATAGGAGCAATGAGCCATTACCTCCATACCAACAATGCTCAATGTAAATGGGGTTTCTTTATTAAACTAGCTCTATGAGGTTTTCAGGAAATGTACGCAAGGACCTTCATCAATATACCGACGCTCAAGGCTAATCACAAAATAGATTTGTGACAATTCGATCCGCCATTTACAGCTCCATTATAGGGTTTTAGGGTGAGATATATTTGAAAAACGGAATAAAGAGACTATTAACGCAATTAAACACCTCCATTTAATTCCCAGTGACCTCGCTAGCTCCTCATCAGCCTTGTTGTGAGTTAGTGAGAGAGAAAGTAGGAGGAAAGAAGCTGACATGCTGACGGTGAGCAACACGCTGGCAGGAAGCTACAGATGGTATGGTAATTGTTTCTGTGAAAGATGTTTAGAGGTGTTCTGACAACAAAGGGAGACGTCCCTTGCCGCAGACGGCACAGGTCCTGCCACCGGCACCTGCGTCTGTCCACTGCAGAGGAAAAAGCCTGTAGCGCAGACCTCTGCCAACTTCTGGATCAGACATTGTGATTCAGTCATGTCAAATCAAACAGGAGTGCCAGATGTGGTGGAAACACAATCCCTGCACAGAGCCCTCACAAATCAGACATCTGTATTCTGTCGGCTTGTTGTCTTTTGCTGCCTCTACAAGCACTGAACGAACCTTCAGCTGACCCTCTGACTAGTGTGCAAGACAGTCATGACTTAAGATACTTGGAAAATAAATAGCTAAACTCTTTCTCAACAGATATCTGCAAATCATGTTGACTAAGGAAGAGTGTATCCTTATGATGTCTTGTTGAAAACTAACTATTTTAGTCTTAGTTTGCTTAGATATTTTTTTCTTTTATTACGTCAGCTACACGTGTCCTACCATTGATTTATAGTCGCCGCCAAATCAGTGGTCTTGTAACAGCAAAACAAAGAGAAAGTCACATTTACACCTTAACTGGAGTAGCAGTTTGCACCGTTGCAACCCAATTATTTCACAGTGAGAGAACCTCAAGTGGTCCTCGGAGACAGAAGTGTTCTTGTAATTCATAATCTTATGATGACCCATGCTTTTGTGTTTCCAGAGCTTACCTTGTAAATTCCATACCGCTTGTTACACCCCGTGCCTTTTGCAGTTCACAGCAGATCAATGAGTTGCTATCTTTTCACCCGTGTTTGTGTTTTCTGCAATAGTGCTAGCAGAAAAACCAACAGCAACTTGATGTGAGCTGCTGATAGACTTGAATGCAATAACCTCCCACTCAGGCCATTAACTCTACATTTTTATGAAATAAACTGCAAGATATTATATTGCTACTCACAGTTCTGCTTAATAAACTGCCACAAATGTGTTGGATAAGTAAATAAAATATCCAACAAATTGGTTGACAGGATGTAAGGAAACACAATTATATGAATGTGATCCGACAGATCCATCCATCTTCTCCCGCTTATCCGTGGTCGGGTCGCGGGGGTAGCAGTTCCAGCAGAGAGCCCCAAACTTTATTTTCCCTGGCGACATCAACCAGCTCTGACTGGGGGATCCCAAGGCGCTCCCAGGCCAGCGAAGAGATATAATCCCTCCACCTGGTCCTAGGTCTACCCCTTGGTCTCTTCCCAGCTGGACGTGCCTGGAACACCTCCCTAGGCGCCCAGGTGGCATCCTAACTAGGTGCCCGAACCACCTCAACTGGCTCCTTTCGACGCGAAGGAGGAGGATCCGACAGATGTGTGCAATAATCCAAATTGGTGTGCTAGTGCAGAAACAAATGTTATCCCGTGTGACAAAGGTGTTTGCCAATTGTCAAATGAGCAAAATGAGAGACAGCTAAATAAATTGCACCTCCTTTTTCTCCGAGATACAGCCTCTTATCGGCCTTAAAGTTACATTACCACTACTACAGAGGGAGAAGGCAGCACTGCACACATCCCTAATTACGAAAATTACTTTTGTGCTTCTAAAAAGTGTCTGACTATGGCAAACAGGCTTTATAAATGTGGTTACACTACAGATTGAAGTGGGGGGAAATAGAGGGTAGGGAAAATAAAATCTTCATAAAAACAGTGGAAGCGGTGAAGCATGAAATAGCTCCCTCTTCATTTCCCCTCCCACAGGGGTACAATGCTCCTCAACACCCATGATAAAAAAACAAGGGATTAGGAAAGCCTGTGTTTTGGTCCTGTTTCAAATCAGTGCAGATTAGCTCGTCCTTCCCCGCTTAATAATGCTCAGAAATTTCAGGGACACTGCAGAAATGGATGCAGCTGTGGGCCAAGCAAACAGGCACAGAAACTCAATTGTACCAGGGATATTGTCTCTGGCTTTTATTTGAAGCCTGTAGCATTGTGGCGATTACAATAATAGCAACACAACACCTATAAACTTCCAGGGACGAGAACAAATGAAGGAAGGATTTACTAAAGACAGTGTTTACCAAGTGTTAGACTAATGATCAGTATGTGTTACTGCTTGTGCATCTTTATCTAAAAAAGTGTTGTTCACTAAGTGGTCAAACATTTTCATGGAAGTAGGTTCCATCATGGTATTTCCTGTCTAAATTAATTTGTCTAATTATTCTCCTTTTGTTGAGCAAATGCCCAAACACTGAAAGATGACATTGAAGCTTCCTTGGAAAGCAAATCTCCCTCTGTAGCCCACAGAGTGACTGGCATTATTATTTATTTCAAGCTTCTACCATTGTTGAGATTACAATAATAGCGACACAACACCTACAGACTTTCAAGGACGGGAAAAAACTGAATGGCGGCTAAAAACAAATAATGGTGGAGGCAGGAATTGGGTACATAAAAATTGTGAAAATGGAAGATGACTAGTGCATGCTACTGCTTTGGCATCTTGAATTACCTAAATATAATTTCTCACTAACCATTCTTGGTCAATTGTGTTAGTAGAAGTAGGTAAAATCAAGCTATTTCCTGTCTGAACGGATTAGTCTCCCTTTTATTTTCTTCCTACCGAGACAATGGATGGGAAAAAACGCAATGTTGGCAAAAACAAAGAAAAGGCAGGAATAAGATATGAAAAAAAAAAATAATAATAATAGAGTCACCCATTATTTGCCAAACATCTTAGTGAATACAATCTTGTTTACTTCCTGTCCTAATGGATTCGACTCACTTGTCTTCTTTTTTCAAGAAATGCCCAGAAACTGAAAGATTACAATTCCTGGGAAAGCAAATCTCCCTCTGTTGGTTTGGACAGTGGCCCACAGAGTAAAAGCCCCTACACACCAAACTGACACCAAAGAACGGACGGAACACGACTGTTGTGTCGTCTCACGTCTCACGTCTTGACCAAACAGTCGCACTGGAACACACCGCAAAGACTTCAGCCGACGACCAAGTAGCACGTACGAACTGCGCATGCGTGAGTGGCAATACATCTCCTTACCAGCAGGCGGCGGTAGTGTGTATTTGTCATTCAAAATCATCAACCAGAAGACAGACTGCGTGATATATACAAACAACAAATAGCTACATGCTACAGCTCGAGCCAAGCAGCACAGGGATGAACTATGCCAATATTTTAACAGTATTGGTGCAGTGCCTTTTCAGTGGGGCAAGATATAGCAAATATGCAACCCAGTCTCACGGCATTTCGTGTTATAGTCACGACATTTAATCTATTGATTTGTGTTCACCAACACGATTTCCCCCTTTTTTTCGTGTCACACAGAACGATGTTAAAAGCAATGTATTTATATTGGTAGTATGTTTCGTGCCTGCATCACGTCTTTTTGTCCGGTCGGGTCTTGGAAGACCGGAAACATTTTCTTACTCAATATCAAGCCACATTTATTGTTTTTATTTTAAATCGTATAATGTTGGACTTTTTTTGCCGTCGGTGAGGAAAGAAAATGGGGCTCAGAGCCTCAGAATACTGAAATCAGTATTTCACACACCCACTGAACTGATTACCCAAGATCCTCAGCTATGGTTGAAGCTCGGTGATTGGATGTTTTAGCCGCAATGCACGTTGGGATGTGGTTTTAATGCGATATGAAAAAATAACTATCAACAGAATTGCGTTGCCAGGCAACAGCTTGGGGTGAAAACAGTATTTCCGGTCTCAAAGTTTGCATAGTAATCTGCAGTACTCATCAACTAAAAACTTCAGTTTATCCTTGTTAATTACACAACATTGATTGGTTTAAATTGTGTACAATGCTTTTGTGTTTTCCCCCTTCGATTCGGAGAAACAAATAGTTTTTTCGCAGTTTAGGATGGCCGAAGACACTACACTCCCCATAATCCTCAGCTATTGTTTGGGACTACAGTCCCTTTGCTTGACAAAGCCCGTGATTAATCTTCAAGCTCTGTGACTGGATGTTGGACTGGCAGTGTGCCAAGGTTATGCCGAGCGTGAAACAGCTCGATTAAATGGAATGAAACCACGGCAGACTATCCAAAACTGGACTTGAACGGGTCCAGCCCCTTTGTAAATGTGTTATACTACTCCACTACAATTATAATTATTGTCGGGAAGGGTGGCGCAGTGGTCTGTGCATCTGATCATCAGATCAAGGGGGGTGCTGGGGAACTCCAGTTCGAAACCCGCTCCTGCCGCCACTGCGTCAGGCCATTGTGTCCTTGGGCAAGACACTTCACCCGGATTTGCTCCTGTGGGTAATGTCCACAGTACATGTATGATACTAATGTGTACTTGTAAAGGCGCCTCGATGACCTCGAGGCGTGAAGATGGACGGTGTGGCGCAGTGCGCTGTGCAATGATCATCAGATCAAGGGGTGAAACCCGCCGCTGCTGCGTCTGTAAAGCCGGTGTGTCCTTGGGCAAGACACTTCACCTGAACTTGCTCCTGTGGGTATTGTCCACAGTACATGACCATTGCATGTATGTGTATGTGTATGTGTAATGTGTGTATATGTAAAGTCATTGAAAAAGCGCTATAATAAATGTAAGGAATTATTATTATTATTAAGCCTCTGCAGAATAACCTGGTATTTTTACTCCACTACATTTATTTTAGTTACTTTGCAGATTCTGATTAATGATGGGGAATATAAACAACCCTTAAATCAGACTTTAGTTACACCTGAGTAAAATTCAGGGAAGGTGATTGTCAAGTGCCAACAATCAGGAGAGATATTTTATAGTTGGTTATAGCTATTGAAATTCTGAATGCATAGATGTGTCTCCCATCACCCAAAACCCCTGACTATTCTCTCAACTCAGTATTTACATTCTCATATTCAAAGAAAATCATTAATATCTTTAAAAACTACAAGTCCCTGTCTATCAGCTGTGCACTGCTACCTTCTACCAATTGTATCAAATATAAAAGTCAGCTGAATTAGTATTGATACTGCAAGGAGGTATTGTGTGAAGAGAAATTAAAGATGGTGTCACGTATTCAGTTTCGGTGGCAGTTCTTCCAGTTTGTCCATAAGTCTTCTCATCAGGGCTCTATAAATAGAGAACTACGGCAGATGTGTAATATGTATTACCATGCCGTTATGTGATGAGTTTCAAAGAGAAAAGCAAGCACACTCGGAATAAATAATTTTTTTTTTTTTTAAAGTTTTAATGTTTTCAGATTTCATATCGCATAAACACCATATCCCAACGTGCAATGCGGCTAAAACATCCAATCACCGAGCTTCAACCACAGCTGAGGATCTAAGATAATCAGTTCATTGATTGTGTATCGCCTACATCTGTTTCCTGTGACTTTATTTTGAAATTCAGTTCCTGACGGACGGCAAAAAAGCCCGATATTATAGAATCAAACAAATAAATAAAAACAAGGATAATTGTGTGTTATTGTTGAGTAGGGATGGGTATCGTTAGGATTTTATCGATACCAATACCGATACCGGTACTGCTTATCGGTATCGGTATTTTTCTATACTCTCATCGATACTTTTCAATAATTTGGTGCTCAAAATTATAGACATGAATACAAGATGTGAAGATTAAACAGTCATTTTATTGTAATTTTCTTGCAGAAATAACTGTATAACTTATACATTAGCTTCTCAGAAGCAGACACAAATAAATAAAATAACTTAAAAGGGGTCTGGCTTGCCCTATCGTGCTTTTTGGGGTTTTCCCTCAGACAGAGGATGAAAAGAGGCATTTTTTAACATTTGTAAATCAGTTACATCTTCATCCAGACATTTCTAACTGACAACCTAGCTCGACAAGAGATCCTTAAAACATTGTACTACAGTGACATCATGCAAAACTGTGATATGAAGAAATTGGTAAAAAGGCTAAGATGGCAAAAAGATATAAAAGACTCATTGAGATTAAAATCTCTTTTCCAAGAGCGACCTGGCCAAGAAGGGCAGCATGTACAAAGTTACAACAGATAAAACACAGACATGACAGGCAGACAAATACAGCTGTAAAACACAAATAAAATGGCACATTAGCCAGTCAATATGCGAAGTAAAACAAACTATTAAAATCATTCAAAACTGGCAACATTTAAAACGATTTTAGGATATACGAGCACTCACATCTACCAATGGTGTCGTGTTCTGTCTTTTAAGATGGACCTGAATTCCCCCATAGTGATTACATCTGAGAGATTCAGCTCCTTCTGTACATTGTTCCAAACTGTGGGGGCAGCATATCTAAAAGCTGTTTTACCCAGTTTTGTTCTCACTGTAGGGACCATCATCTGAATAAAATCTTCGGAGCGCAGGCCATATAGACTTTCTCTTTGACACATATATGTGCAAATGTAGGAGGGAACCAACCCAAGCAGAGATTTATAAATAAAACCCAACCAATGGGAAAGTCTGCGAGCAGACAAAGATGGCCAATTAGCAGCAGCATATAAAGTGCAATGGTGTACTCGATATCCACATCCAGTGATAAATCGTAAGGCACAATGGTACACAGTATCCAAGTTCTTTAGGCATTGGTCAGAGGCATTCATGTATAGCAGGTCACCATAATCTAATACAGGTAAAAACGTTGCAGATATCAAATGTTTCCTTGTCTGAAAAGAGAAACAGGATTTATTCCTGTAAAATAAACCTAATTTAATTTTTAGCTTTGAAACAACATTTTCCGTGTGTAACTTGAAAGACAAGTTCTGTTCAATAATAAATCCCAGATATTTGTAAGTAGTGACCCTCTCAATGTCAGTCCCTTGTGCAGTACAAATCTTGGGTAGAATAGATGGTAACTTGTTGCCATTTGAAAATATCATCACTTTGGATTTTTCAGCATTTAATACCAACTTTAGTTGATATAAATGGGTTTGTATGACATCAAAGGCAGACTGGAGGAAATCTAGACTTTGCTCTATAGAAGCGGAGGAACAATAAATAACAGTGACATCTGCATAAAAATGGTAAGAAGCATTTGCTAAATTGTTACATAGATTATTTACATATATGGTCAAAAGAATGGGTCCTAATATGGAACCTTGTGGCACACCCTTTGCTATCGGGAGGAAGGAAGAAAAGGACCCGGAAGAAAAGGACCCAGAAAATTGGACGCATTGGGTTCTCGCTGATAAATAATTTAAAAACCAACCTACAGTATGCCTAGATAAGCCGATACTGTGAAGTCTTTCCGTCAGGATGATATGATCAATTATGTTGTTCACCACTTTAATAGCAGCAGTTGTTGTGCTGTGTTGTTTTCTAAAACCGGATTGGTGTTATGACAAAATATAATTTGTGTCCAAGAATAATTTAAGTTGTTCACTGAGAAGCTTTTCGAAAAAAAATGATGTGCTGAACTGAAACACGTCAATGTGTCTGAAGGTTTAAACATAGAACAATGTATTTGAGCTTAAAATATGTAAATTCCTAGTAAACGACCAACAATTGCTGAACCATACATTGAAATGTTGACCTTTAACAACATTTAAATGCAGTTTTCCAATCCACAATGACATCTGTACGTTTAACTGGTTTATAAAGCATTCAATGAAAGGCCAAATTAGTATAGGTGTAGGAGCTCACATTAATACACAAAAAAGAGACAAGGCGAAGTGCCTGCAAGACTTCACTCAGGTAAATAAAACATATTACCTGTGCGCAGCAGCTAACCTGCCTGCGAGCTTTCGCTCAGGTCACATTTACACACGGCACGGCTGAAGCCCTATCGCCACTACATTTTTTAAAGTGCACCCAGACCTTCGATCCAGCTGCTTCGATCACTTCGCTCTGTCCACCATGCCTGCGGGAGTCTCACAACAATAATAAGAGCGCTGTTGAGAGATGACGAGTGGCATTTACAGTGGCCAATCAAAGGGGTCTCAAACCGGATACATCACACGGGATAAGGGTTCCCAACCAACCAGAATGGTTTAGAGTTAAACTAAGGAAGTAGACGTAACACATAATACCGATAGCAGCACCGTTTGTCCAGCGGCTTAACGGTATACCGATACCGTCCAATCAGGTACCGGTATTGACTTAGAACCGGTTCTCGATACCCATTCCTATTGTTGAGTAAATAACAGTGTGTTATTTAGAAAATAATAACAAATTAGAAGGAAAAAAAGATTTTAAAAATACAGATTTCAGTATTCTGAGGTTCTGAGCCCCATTTATTTTCCTCACGGACGGCAAAAAAAGATTTTAAAGACATTATACGATTTAAAATAAAAACAATAATCGTGGCTTGATATTGAGTAAGAAATGTTTTTATGAACCACACAGCTTCCGGTCTTCCAAGACCCGACCGGACAATAAGACGTGGTGCAGGCACGAAACATAGGATCAATAGAAATACATTGCATTCAAAATCGTTCTGTGTGACACCAAAAAAAGGGGAAAATCGTGTTGGTGATCACGAATCAATAGATTAAATGTTGTGACTATAACACGAAATGCCGTGAGACTGGGTTGAAATATGTGTGCCTATCCTGCTATTTGTGTTTATTATTTTAAATCACACAGCGTAAATAAAAAATAAAAAATGTGCCAACATAACTGTCAACTGCAGCCGTAGCATTATTATTGGTTTAACTAGCCTACTAACAGTATATATTTAAAACATTTTAAAATGACCATCTTGAACAGCTACAACATTAAAATACTTCTAGGCAGATTGTGGACAGTAACAAAGTACATTTACTTAAGTTCTGTACTGCTCCACTCCCATTCAGGCAAATAGTGTTTCGCTAAGCTGAACAGCCGCACATGTCGAATCGCCACGGCCGAAAAGACACGACGGTGCGGGACACACCACTGAGTAGGGCGACTGGACGCTCATCGGCGGCCAGACATCTATCAACGGCCGAAATCGGCTTGGTGTGTATCCGGGCCTTAACACGCATTAAGCATGTATGAAAACATGGCCTGAATGTACGCTTGTTTTCCCTATGAGTGTAATCTCATTAATCACGTCGGGAAATGCCCAGGATTTAATAGCACACCATTAATTTAAACACACTTCGTTTTCAATAGGATGCCATTACTGTACATTTAAATGTGATTTACAGCTGCTGTTTGCTGATTGAAAGGCCTGTGGTTTCTAAATGGGCATTCCAGTATAAAGACATGGTGGTCTATTCCCGTGTTTTATCAGCCGACAGAAATAATAGAACACGCGCCTCCTATTTACTCTGTACACTGGCTCAGTGATGGGAAATCAATAGGAATCTTCCCTGAACCAGAAAGGGGATAAATTGGGGGACGCAGCCCGATGTGACACACGATGGCTGTGGAAGGACATTGCAGATTATTTCTGCAACACATTATCCCACAACACAGCTTCATCTGTACAGCCTGCTTATGTCCTTTAAGTATTGAGAGAATAATCAAACAGAGGAAGGTCGTGAAGATGTCCATGAGCCATCAGGAGACGCTCGTTTTCAGATGCTTACTGTACTGCAGGGTGGCAGGAAAAGGATTTGAAAATGAAACCCTTTTCTACATCTACGCATGTGAATAAGGATGATTATGTGCGATGGTTTTCAAAATGTGGAAACATGGAAACAGTGATTTATACACATGACAAATAATGTCATGATAATAAATAGAGGTTCTTTTTTAGGTCCGCAGCTTATAGTCATCACTAGCTATTAGTGGCTAAAAAGGCTTCCGTCTCAGATGTGGATGATTTTAAGTTGACTCATTTTAGTATGAAGTGTGAATAAAGTGTGAATGATTTTAAAAAAAATACCTCCATATACCCTGGGAATACAAGAATGTGCAGTATATCAGAATATAAAGTGACAGAGCAGTACAGTTATAAAAGAGGTCGTGTTTGAATGGAAATGTG
Organism: Gymnodraco acuticeps; assembly: GCF_902827175.1. Classification (NCBI taxonomy): domain Eukaryota; kingdom Metazoa; phylum Chordata; class Actinopteri; order Perciformes; family Bathydraconidae; genus Gymnodraco; species Gymnodraco acuticeps. The sequence continues at coordinate 679,768 of NW_022990254.1, read as the reverse complement.
CAAAATACACAGAAATGTGCATTTGCGGTAAGGAATATGAGGCAAGGCTCACGTGATGTGTGATAATGTAGGATAAGGGTCAAACATCAAATGAATGTGGAAGAAAGAAAGAATCAGCAAACCGCTTCATCTCCCTTTGTGATGATATTCTACAAAGTTCCAACCACAGCATCGGACAAAGCTATCATAAAGTCTTCATTATAATGTTTGTATAGATATAAGTTCTATTTTCCAGTTGATCCAACAAGAACATGAGCTGCTTTCCCCCCACCATTGCCCAGAATTCACCCTCAGCTTAGCACCACGGGGAAGCGCTCTCAGCTCAAGTACTATTATACCTATAATCACGCTAAAAGAAAGTGTCATTACAGTTCATTTGCTATTGCTTGGAATGCCACACTTCTTCTGCACATCCCCGCGTCCATCAAGCATGGCAGCTGTGTAACATCTCAGCTCTGCTCAGCTCAGAAGCGTGAAGGGTAGAAGACAGGGGGCATTCATATGTATGCAGCCACTGAGCCATGGAGAAGGGTTATCACTGAGGCATGGGGAGAGCTGTGGGTGGCAGGAGACGCGGGGCTAACAGTGGCCCGCTGTGAGCTCTACCCGGGTAAAACAATACTGTTTATGTCTGACTGGCTTTACACTGCGGGGTGAAAAGCGAGAGGGAGAAAAATGGGGAGAAAATGGAAAGAGGGGCAGGAAGGTGCATGACAGCACAGAATATTTGGTGGTTTATGGAAACGGTGAGTTTTACACATGACAAATACTGTCATAATAATAATAAATAGAGGTTGTCTTTTGGGTCCGCAGCTTTTAGTCATCACTAGCTATTAGTGGCTAAAATGCTTCGGTCTCAGATGTGGATGATACAAAAAAAAGACTTATTTTAGTTTTATACAACATGATTATACAAGTCACTTGCTGCGGATGAAAAAGCTTGCTAACTAGTTGCTAAAAGCAAGTGGTTTAAAAAAGGCACTATTATGCTCTTTCAGGATCTAATTTGTATTTGTGTTGCCTCTATTGTGACATGTTTACATGCACGCCACATTAAGTGCTGTTCTAAACCAACCGGACTCAACGCTGTGTGTGTCCGTCAGGAAACACGCTATTTACAAGTAGTTCCAGCAAACATCTGCTGATAAATTGTGATGCTAAGAACCTCATGATAACCTCATATTTGTTTAACTTAGGATCATACCTGTGTTGAGTCTAGAAAAAGGTAAATATGTGCATTTTATTATAAAGTTGTGTATATTTACGCTTATAAACATCAGGTTTAAAACTATTAACACAATTAAAGATGTTTGGAGTTTTATTTTAGTTATTAATTGACATTTTTTGTCAAAGAGATGCTGATTTGAAACCGTTGTTACATACAGTTACGGCATTTCCTGTTTCTGCCGGAGAGAGGGGAGGCCGTCCCAAAGCTTGCTGCTGTATTTACTCCCTCCATCTGACAGGAGGGAGCCTCGTTGAGCTGCGAGTGTCACTCCACAGAGTTCACTCCATCACGGAGGGGTAGTGTGTAGGGGTAGGTTGTAGGGCGTGGTTTGGGATTGGGCCTCCCTCTGGCTAGAACTTGGGATTTTAGCCTCTGCAGACCATTGACATGCACAAAAACCTATACAAACTTACAGGAAAAGGAAATCACCAAAATAGCAGCATAGGCCTCTTTACATACAAACAGTTATGTAGTTGCTACATTTCTTCCAGGGTCTGTTTTTAAAGGAAGACAACTACATTAAAAACCCCATTGACAATTTTAATGATATCAAATAAATACATGAAAAATACACATGTGTACTTGGAGAGCAATTGCCTTCCAAGGTTTGTTTGAACAATGTATTAATCCTGATGAAACAATACTGTACCTACCATTGCCATGATGGCGTTTGTTTGTAGACAAACTACAAATAGAGCATAACAGCTCACATGCTAACATACATTATTACACAGCTGAGTTGAATATTAAATACTGATTAGTCAATTTGGGCATTTCAGAGGTTGTTAAAACGCTAACAAAATGCTGCTAAGCATAACATGACCTTTGCTAAGGAGGATCAAGGGACTATGTGCAGTTTTTATCAATCCGCAGAAAAATATCAAGTCGATTTAAGCCGGTAAGCTGTGGACGAGAAACATTAGTTTTATTCCATCAGAAAACCCAGTGGCTACTTTGGCTTCATTAAGGCTAAACTATCGCCAGTAAATAAAGAATCAAATCAGCTAAAGAAGACAGACAAGAAGTAAACACTGAAGGAAACATGGTATGGGCTCTGGCAGTGTTTAAATACTGGTTAATGGAAAGTAAAATGTGAACAGACTTGGACAGTTTCAGTAAACATCGACCAGTGCTGCTGTCATTTTAAGTTACGTTGCTGTTTCTGCAGTAGCAGTCGTTGGTACGCAGTGGAACAGAGTATTTTTTCATAGCGGAAGCAATACGATCATTTTAACTAAATCTTTGCAATGGCCCTTTACATAACGTTTTGAAAATCTGGTTTAAAAAAGCTTTCCGTAACTCTGAAAGACTGCATAGCCTTTGTCTGACATTATACTGGAAAACATCGATTATCTTTTTTTCCCTGCTTGTTGCCAGAGATAATTTGATTACCATGAACAAAAATAGACTTCTCGGCTGTGCAATGACATGATTAAATGTGGAAAAAGCTGTCTATTACTCAGACATTGCAAAACCTCCGAATGCATTAATCGGCCAATTAGATAGATGTTCAACAAAGCCATGTATAGTAATGAATAATGTTAACCACTATAATTACTATAGCTGCTCCCTTGTCAGTAGTCAGTCTGTTGGTAAGTCAATATTTCTCTGCTCCCATAACCCAACAGCACACTGCAAACGAATGTAATGAACCCAAGCATAGTGAAAATGTTATAATGCATCCCATGGCAATGACTGTTTAAATGAGTCCAGACTTCACTTAGCCAATGCCCACCCCGCCTCCTGCTTTTCTAGGTCAGAATGATGGCGTGCCAAACGGTTTCTCTAAAATGGCTGGTCTGTGGGGCTGGACTGTCCCTTGATAGCGCCATCGTGGTGACAGCAAAGTGATTATGTATTGATCAAGATAACATAGACACTGGTGTTGCTCTCCCTGTTGTCTGTGGGCAGAGAGGATAATAGCTCATGATCAGACAGGGAGACTGACGGCGAATCTCTCCAGGCAGTGCCGCCAGCACTATTTTTGAACAGTACCACCTATTTGATTGAAATGCATGTGCACGGACGGGGCGTAACGCAATAATTAAGAGGCGATTATCTCCGTGAGGCAGAGTACTGTCAAATACAAAGTTCAGCGCTGCGCCGTAGTGTGGCCGGCCAAAGCTCTTGATAACACAGAAACGTTTGTAACGAGGTGGAGAAAACATGCGTGTCGAGGCATCCTTTCATCCATCCATCCAGCCCCGTCCGACTATTCTCTCCGAGGAGAAGATGACATACTTGGAGCACCGCCAGTTGATTTTCCAACAGTAGTCAAAGCCAGTTTCAGATTCCTGGGCTGCAGATGGGCATTTATGGCAACCCTTAAATAAATAAGCATGCTCATAAACAACTGCTATGTGGTCCTTTTTTTCTCCAATGCAGCCTTTTAACATCTTACCCATTTATTTGTCACCATTCCCACCAACACTCACATGATCTACAGCCCGTCTGTGACTATAAGTGGTGGCTCTCCTCTACCCCATGATGCGTTATATTTATATCTGTAAGATGTAAGTATTTTGGATTACAGGGAGGCACAGTAAGTCATTGCAAGGCACAGAAAGAAACACAGCCTCTCTCAGCCCATTAGTCTTCATAATAGGACTAATGCATACTCATGGTAAAGTGCGTGTTTCAGCATGGGCCGCACAACGCAGCTGAGGAACAGGGCAAATGAATGAGGAAATGCCCTGTGGAGGCTGAGCACATCAGGATATATGTGTTTGTCTCAGGCATTAACCAAGCGGGCCTGAGAAGTGGAAGTGTATGAGGGGCCGTACAGGCCGTAATTCATACTGGTCCTCAAGCACATACATTCTCCTTTTACATACATTGTCACTCTCACACACGCATTTACACTCACACATTGTTCACTCACACATACATTTTGCTCTCATATTCATATATTTTAACGTTGATATGTATACATTTAGCTCTCAAGCACATTCATTCAATGTTTACATTTAATATTAAAAATAATATATGCATGTCTGAAGACAATATATGTATGCAAGAGAAGAATGCATGTATGTGTGTGAAACTCGCGGAAGTGATCGGATCGAAATCAGGTGCATTGACCCGAAGACACATTTTGAGTTGTATACACTGTTGGAAAGAGGAGATTCCTAGCTTTCTAATGATATCAGGATTATTTTTGTACTCCAAATATTAAGCAAAATATGTCACATTATATAATGACTGTCACCGAGTCATCATTTTGAGAAAAAGGCCTTCAAAGTTTCCTCTTCTCTGGAATCCATCGATCTGATTGATTATTAGCGGAGCAAATTCTCAAAATACTACGGAGGGAAAATATTTTCGTTTGGATTACTGATCTGTGGGAAGCTTGCGAGTGTGTGTGTGTTTGTGTAATTTTGCGTTTGTGTGTATTGTGTTTGTTTTCCCGGGGAAAACCCTCACGAGATACACCGGCTGTTGTTATGCCTGCTGTGACGTCAAGTTACTCCGTTCTCCGCTTGTAATTATGCCGAAGCTTCAAAGTTGTATTTATCATCTGAATTTGCCGAAACAAGTTTAATATTCTGAAAACCAAGACTTTGTTTATTTGAAATCAGATGAAAACAAACTGTAACGGACCCTGCCGTGTTATCTATGATTACTATACGCCTTGCATTCATAATTTCAGCCAGAGGGAGGGGGGCGGCGCTGCGGAAGAACAGAGTGAGAGCTGTCATCTTCCCTTTACAAGCTTCAAAAATGTATTTATCGTGTGATTTTGGAAATAAAAGTTTCAACAAAGTTTTTTTTACGCAAATCCACGTTTATTTTGAAATGAGCCGTTGCGACTTCCGACTGATTTCGATAGAGCGGCTCACATATTTACAGCCCTTAATAACATTCATTTTCTGGGCTCAATGTGTGTCTTGGCCGTTTTCGTTGTGATCGCTAAATTCACCTTATTTCCCCTTGTTTATAATATCACCGTTCCAAGCAAACGAGTGCTTTTGTTTTGAAATCACTTCCGCGAGTTTTCCGCTCCAATGACCATGAGACCATTTAGTAAGGTAAAAAGCAAAAACGCCTCTCAGACGCTCTTCCGTCTACCTTTTTAATAAATAAAAACAAATGGTCCGTAGATACACGGATTCATCTCCCTCCATCATGTTGATTTGAATCCGAAGTTCTGAACATGAGCCCGCCCCGCTCGACCTTCTGAGCCAATCACAGCGCGATAATGACCTGCCTTCCGTTTCAACCATACTCCTTCCGTTTCCACTATACTTTCTCTCACACATACATATATTCTTCTCTTGCATACATGTATTTTTAATATTAAATGTAAACTTTGAATGAATGTGCATGAGAGAAAAATGTATAAATATCTGCAGGTCACCCTTGAAAAAGAGATCTTTTGATCTCAAGGGGCTTTCACCTGGTTAAATAAAGGCTACAAACAATAAATATGAGCGTTAAAATATATGAATATGAGAGCAAAATGTATATGTGTGAGTGACAATCAGTGGCGGCGCCAGGGTATGGCTGGGGTAGGCTACAGCCATACCAAGAAATGGCTTAGCCCGACCATGAAAAAGTATGTTAAAGTAAGCATGTTGAGAACACGGATTGCGAAAATCTACCGGTCGTGTCCACAACATGCAAACTGATCCTGCTGTAACAACAAGTGCACGTCACTGACGCAATATGGTTGAGACCATTCGGGCTTATGCTAGAGGGGTGCAAGGAATAGTCTAAGTAGTGGGGGAGTTTTATACACTAAAGGTGTGGAAATTCTATGGCGTTATAATATCAGCGCGGCCGCGGTCAGATCAAAATGCCTCCGAATGCAATTTGAATAGACCTACAGCCAATCAGAGCAACGAAACGTTGGGTCTGCTGCGTCATGCATTACTGATACGTCGATACGTCACGTTCAGTGAAAAGTCCCCAAACTCGCGCCGAGTAAATTGCAGACAGACAGACAGCAGAACATCTAGGATTAATTGTATATTTCGGATGGATAGATTTGTTCTTAAACGCCCTCGCATTGAGGTACAAGTCAAACAGGTGCCAGAGTCACACGACCCACCTGAAGAGTGAATAGTGAGTTTTGAAAAAGTGTTTTGTATGACAATAGAGACACAGGCCACCTGTTGTGTGCTGTGTCAATCTCT